>NC_134409.1:92849090-92859090 GCF_038048845.1 Mixophyes fleayi
TGTAGAACAGCCTCAACGCGTTTCGTCGTATAGACTTCGTCAGGAGGAGTATTTTAAAACAGCACTTATTGCTGTCTTAAATAGCGATGGCGGGCGCCATTTTGCGCATGCGCAGTACAGCGCGATTTTCGCGCATGCGCAGAACGCACTTCCGGTTCAGCGCTATCACTATCTGTATGAAAGGGATGTGTATTGCCTGTTGCAAACAGGTATTGAGCCTTATAGGACTCAGAAGTAGTAGGGGCATAGAGTGTTGAAGGTTAAAGCCCCAGAGACTGTATGGGCTAAATAGAACTATTGTAATTGCTGGCGGTGGCCATCTTGGAATGGGGCAAGATATATAACAGTGGAGTACTAGTAAATTATCACAGATCAACATGTGATACTGAAATGAATAGCGGTGGCCATATTGAGTCAGGGCTATGGAGTGAGCTATAGTAGAGAACTCCTGGTGTATAGCCCATAGTATATACATATAAATGTGGAAAATAAAAATATCAAAAAGTCCAGTACGGCTAGGAAATATTCCTCAAAGTACTAGACAAAGCATGCTTACAAATCTTAAAAAAATAGATATTCTGCAGAATATCTTGTACCCAGACAGGCATAGCTGTGTGGTATTGTAAAATTAAATATACATAAGGTAAACACAATATTTTCAGGCAGAATATATAATCAGTAGATACACATACATAAAATCAGCTAATAAAATAGTAATAAATAAATATATATATATATATATATAAAAGGATGTATAATAAAAATAATTAACAATGGTTTATAGGCATACAGGCATATAATATGAAGCAACCACAGATATTACCGTATGATAATTCATAACATGTATATAAAAAATATCAGTCGTTAAGAAACATATCAATACAATAGATTAAGAACTTATATAGTATAGGTCCAATAAAATTATAAAAAATTATAAAAAGGTGCTATCTCATAGCCTTCATTTAGCCCAGAGGGGCTCAATGTGTTTAACTGGAAAATCCAGAACATTTCCCGTTTAGAAAGTTTGCCTTGAATGTCTCCACCACGTGGTCCCAATTGGACATGTTCGATAGCTTTGAATGAGATGAATCGTGGATCTGAGTCATGTTTTGTTAGAAAATGTCTGGATACTGAATGGCTTTGTACTTTGTTTTTTATATTGCGTATATGCTCTTGTATTCTAAGTTTGAGAGGCCGTTTTGTTTTGCCTATATATTTCAAACCACAAGTACATTCCAATAGGTATATCACAGATGTTGTGACGCAATTCATATAATTCTTAATATTAAATTTCTTACTATTGTCATGATTATAGAAAATCTTTCGGTCTTTGTGTGCAAATTGACAGACATTACAATGGTTGCATTTGTGAAACCCTGTGGGAGCAGGAAAGGTTGTTGTGTTGGTGGCTTGATTTTCTCTTAACATACTGGGCGCTAGGATATCTTTGAGGTTTTTATTTTTTCTGAAGATGATATCAGGTTTTTCTGGTAGGATGTCTTTTAATACAGGATCCATTTTGAGGATGCCCCAATGTTTGGTAATACAAGTCTGGATTCTCTTTTCTTCACCATTGTAATTCGTAATAAATGGGATTTTATCTATCTTATCGGTCTTGTTCTTGTATTTTAGTAGCTCGGTTCTTTCTACCTGTGAGATTTTGTCGTTAGCCTTGTTAATAAGTGAATCAGGGTACCCTCGGTTTCTAAATCTGTCAGCATATATGGAGAGTTGTTCTTGGCATTGAAGTTCGTTACTGCAATTTCTTTTGATCCTGTGGAATTGTGAGTAGGGAATATTGTCTTTCCACCTTTTTACATGCCCGCTTTTGTAGTGAAGATAACTGTTGGTATCTACAGTTTTAATGTAATTTTTAGTTTCTACCTTGGTATCTATACATGATAATACCAAATCCAGAAATTCGATCTGCTTTATATGGTGGTTTGCAGTAAACTTGAGATTATACTCATTTATACTAATGTATGATAAAAAATTGTTGATTGACAACTCATCACCTTCCCATACTATTAAAATATCATCGATATATCTTTTATATATTTTGATGTTGTTAGAAAAGGGGTTAGAACTCAAAACTGATTCTGTCTCCCAACATCCCATAACTAAATTCGCGAAACTCGGCGCGAAAATAGTGCCCATCGCAGTCCCGCAGGTCTGGATGTAATATGTATTTAAAAATTTGAAGTAGTTATGTGTTAAAGTAAACAGTATAAGGTCACAAATAAGGTTCTTATGTTCAAGGGTCAGAGTAGGGTCTGCGTCTAAAAATGTTTTGCATGCTCTTATACCCGTTTCGTGTTCTATACATGTATACAGAGATTGTACGTCTATAGTGAGCCACCTATACTTCGGGTTCCATTTGAAGTCCTTGAATATATTCAAGACACTTGTAGTGTCTTTGAGGTATGAGTCTAGTTGGATGACATATTTTTTGAGAAATATATCTACATACTCTGAAGTATGTGCAGTGAGGGAGTCTATACCCGCCACGATTGGCCTCCCTGGTGGTTTCTCTAAGTTTTTATGTATCTTAGGGAGGTGGTAGAAGATGGGGATAGTTGGATTTGAGACCAGTAAGTATTGGTATTCCTGTTTGGTTATGGTGTTGTTATGTAACGCTTTAGTAAGAATGGTTCTTAAAGCTGAAATGAAATCAGTTGTTGGATCTGTAGTAAGTTCCATATATGACTTAGTGTCTTTCAGGAGTCTAAGCGTTTCTTCTATGTAATCTATTTTGTTTAGGAGCACTATGCCCCCTCCTTTGTCTGCTTGTTTTATAACTATAGAGTTGTTTTCTTGTAATTTTTTTATAGCAGTAATTTCTGTTTTGGACAAATTGTTACCATTCTTATAATGATGAGTATTTTGACAAAGATCCTTAACCATCAGTTCATGAAATAGATCTATATGGCTACTACGGGATTCAAGAGGGTAGAATTTAGATGTAGGTTTAAGACCTGATTTGGAGATGTTCTCATAGTTGGATATGACCGATGTTTCTTTTCTGGCAAAGTGACGTTTCAAAGTAAGTTTCCTAGTATATTTATTTATGTCGATAAACGTTTGGAATTTTTTCAATTTCTGGGTTGGGGCAAAAGTAAGTCCTTTACTCAATATATTAAATTCTGATCTGTCTACAGTGTGTTTGGACAGATTAAAAATGCCATTAGCTTTTAGAAGATCATTGTGGATTATATCGGGTTTCTTCTTTGTTTCTTTATTGCCCCCTCTCTTGCCTCTCCTTCTGTGTATCTGCGCTTCATGGGTGAGGCAAGTTGAATATTTTCCCTTATGGGTTTTCGGTGGGACCCCCTTTCGTAGGGTATATGGAGGGGGGACAAAAAATCATCGCTATCACTAGCGTCTGTTTGTTCTAGTGCTTTAAATCTATTCCTAATAGGTAGATTCTCAAGATGAGGTAGTCTGGGGGGTGAATTACGGCGTGATGTAGTGAATGCCTTCTTCCTATGTGTAGTATGCCATTTGTTAGTATGCTCCGGGTCAGCATAATTTTTGGACGTGTATCGTGAATTATTCTTACTCCACTGTTTGATGTTATTGCTTTCATAATCTTGTTTGTCTCTTGAAAATTTCTTTTCCTTAACCTTAATAATATCCGATTCTATTCTATCAAGTTTCTTATTAAGAACTTGTTCGTTAATGGTGTAGTCTTCCTGATGTTTAAATGGTTCCAGTAGTTTATCCTTATCAACAAGGCTCTCCTCTATTTTGTGAAACAAATTCTTTTTTTCTTGTATGATAATTTTAATCAATTTAATGGAACAATCATGTAGGATGTGGTCCCATTCTTTAATAAACTCAGGGTTGTCTAACCCAAATGTGGGATTCTTATTGATGCGTAGGCCTCTGGGGATCCGATCTGTTTGGACATATTGTTCAAGCCCCTTGATATCCCACCATAATCTCGTTTCTTTAGTTAGGAGTTTCTCCACATCCCAGAAGAGGTTGTCCAGATCTGTATTAGAATCTAGAGCAAACCTATTATCACTAAAGACCTTCTGGCAGCGGTCTGTTCTCTGGTTAATTCTGTCAGAATTTCTCCACATCTTGTGATAGTAAGTGGGGAACTATCTCATTATTAGAGTGATGCAGCCTATTTATTATTTGTACCAAGATAGATATGTGTGTATTATTAGATATAATAAATATTGGCGCTCAAACTCGAAATATGAGAGTGAATAATAATATAGATCACCAAACTTGGTGTACACTTTTCTTCATAAGAGTAGGCAGCCTCCCTCTTAATTTTCGGATGGTACTCCGATCGAAAAATAAGTATTGTAAATATAGAAAGAGGGATGATGGCGCCAAATCTAGTAGTGCTAACTGGTACAGAGCGTCCAGACAGTCAGTATTACTGTATACAGAAATATAAATACAGAGTGTTCAACATGTCAGGCTGGTGTAAACAGTATAAACCAATGTTCATATTCCTGATCATATGCCGAAATGCAGACAGAAGAAAGCAGAAAACAACGTTTCAGATGTATCCGTGACAATCAGTAGCAAGTGATAGGTGGCAACGTACCAAAAAGATATAAATAAACAGCTTATCTGTATCAGAGGTTCTTGGCAATGAGCTCCAGTCAGCTTCAAGAGGTCAGGAACAGACGTGTAGATATCTTATGTAGGTATATGGTAACTGGAACATCAGCCACAGCACAGTCACTGCTCACAAACTCCACTCATACGGTGTGTTAAGAGAGGAAAAAGCCATATAGTGTAGTACTTATGTGCAATAATTTATTCAGCATGTAGCATAATAAAATACACTCACAATATATAAAAGGTTTAAAAGCTTATCTGTTAATCCTGTGGACATAGGATACTGCTACACGATATAGATCACTGGGATGTATAAGAAGTAAACACCAATGGGCTCCACACAGAAGTTCTCAATGGGGTAACTTTTCAGGGATCAGGTAGACAGTCCAGCCTTATGTATACCAGGAATAGTGTATGTAGAACAGCCTCAACGCGTTTCGTCGTATAGACTTCGTCAGGAGGAGTATTTTAAAACAGCACTTATTGCTGTCTTAAATAGCGATGGCGGGCGCCATTTTGCGCATGCGCAGTACAGCGCGATTTTCGCGCATGCGCAGAACGCACTTCCGGTTCAGCGCTATCACTATCTGTATGAAAGGGATGTGTATTGCCTGTTGCAAACAGGTATTGAGCCTTATAGGACTCAGAAGTAGTAGGGGCATAGAGTGTTGAAGGTTAAAGCCCCAGAGACTGTATGGGCTAAATAGAACTATTGTAATTGCTGGCGGTGGCCATCTTGGAATGGGGCAAGATATATAACAGTGGAGTACTAGTAAATTATCACAGATCAACATGTGATACTGAAATGAATAGCGGTGGCCATATTGAGTCAGGGCTATGGAGTGAGCTATAGTAGAGAACTCCTGGTGTATAGCCCATAGTATATACATATAAATGTGGAAAATAAAAATATCAAAAAGTCCAGTACGGCTAGGAAATATTCCTCAAAGTACTAGACAAAGCATGCTTACAAATCTTAAAAAAATAGATATTCTGCAGAATATCTTGTACCCAGACAGGCATAGCTGTGTGGTATTGTAAAATTAAATATACATAAGGTAAACACAATATTTTCAGGCAGAATATATAATCAGTAGATACACATACATAAAATCAGCTAATAAAATAGTAATAAATAAATATATATATATATATATATATATATAAAAGGATGTATAATAAAAATAATTAACAATGGTTTATAGGCATACAGGCATATAATATGAAGCAACCACAGATATTACCGTATGATAATTCATAACATGTATATAAAAAATATCAGTCGTTAAGAAACATATCAATACAATAGATTAAGAACTTATATAGTATAGGTCCAATAAAATTATAAAAAATTATAAAAAAGGTGCTATCTCATAGCCTTCATTTAGCCCAGAGGGGCTCAATGTGTTTAACTGGAAAATCCAGAACATTTCCCGTTTAGAAAGTTTGCCTTGAATGTCTCCACCACGTGGTCCCAATTGGACATGTTCGATAGCTTTGAATGAGATGAATCGTGGATCTGAGTCATGTTTTGTTAGAAAATGTCTGGATACTGAATGGCTTTGTACTTTGTTTTTTATATTGCGTATATGCTCTTGTATTCTAAGTTTGAGAGGCCGTTTTGTTTTGCCTATATATTTCAAACCACAATCCAATAGGTATATCACAGATGTTGTGACGCAATTCATATAATTCTTAATATTAAATTTCTTACTATTGTCATGATTATAGAAAATCTTTCGGTCTTTGTGTGCAAATTGACAGACATTACAATGGTTGCATTTGTGAAACCCTGTGGGAGCAGGAAAGGTTGTTGTGTTGGTGGCTTGATTTTCTCTTAACATACTGGGCGCTAGGATATCTTTGAGGTTTTTATTTTTTCTGAAGATGATATCAGGTTTTTCTGGTAGGATGTCTTTTAATACAGGATCCATTTTGAGGATGCCCCAATGTTTGGTAATACAAGTCTGGATTCTCTTTTCTTCACCATTGTAATTCGTAATAAATGGGATTTTATCTATCTTATCGGTCTTGTTCTTGTATTTTAGTAGCTCGGTTCTTTCTACCTGTGAGATTTTGTCGTTAGCCTTGTTAATAAGTGAATCAGGGTACCCTCGGTTTCTAAATCTGTCAGCATATATGGAGAGTTGTTCTTGGCATTGAAGTTCGTTACTGCAATTTCTTTTGATCCTGTGGAATTGTGAGTAGGGAATATTGTCTTTCCACCTTTTTACATGCCCGCTTTTGTAGTGAAGATAACTGTTGGTATCTACAGTTTTAATGTAATTTTTAGTTTCTACCTTGGTATCTATACATGATAATACCAAATCCAGAAATTCGATCTGCTTTATATGGTGGTTTGCAGTAAACTTGAGATTATACTCATTTATACTAATGTATGATAAAAAATTGTTGATTGACAACTCATCACCTTCCCATACTATTAAAATATCATCGATATATCTTTTATATATTTTGATGTTGTTAGAAAAGGGGTTAGAACTCAAAACTGATTCTGTCTCCCAACATCCCATAACTAAATTCGCGAAACTCGGCGCGAAAATAGTGCCCATCGCAGTCCCGCAGGTCTGGATGTAATATGTATTTAAAAATTTGAAGTAGTTATGTGTTAAAGTAAACAGTATAAGGTCACAAATAAGGTTCTTATGTTCAAGGGTCAGAGTAGGGTCTGCGTCTAAAAATGTTTTGCATGCTCTTATACCCGTTTCGTGTTCTATACATGTATACAGAGATTGTACGTCTATAGTGAGCCACCTATACTTCGGGTTCCATTTGAAGTCCTTGAATATATTCAAGACACTTGTAGTGTCTTTGAGGTATGAGTCTAGTTGGATGACATATTTTTTGAGAAATATATCTACATACTCTGAAGTATGTGCAGTGAGGGAGTCTATACCCGCCACGATTGGCCTCCCTGGTGGTTTCTCTAAGTTTTTATGTATCTTAGGGAGGTGGTAGAAGATGGGGATAGTTGGATTTGAGACCAGTAAGTATTGGTATTCCTGTTTGGTTATGGTGTTGT
The DNA here is from genome assembly GCF_038048845.1 of Mixophyes fleayi. NCBI lineage: Eukaryota > Metazoa > Chordata > Amphibia > Anura > Limnodynastidae > Mixophyes > Mixophyes fleayi. Next base: position 92,856,718 of record NC_134409.1, read on the forward strand.
TATGTAACGCTTTAGTAAGTATGGTTCTTAAAGCTGAAATGAAATCAGTTGTTGGATCTGTAGTAAGTTCCATATATGACTTAGTGTCTTTCAGGAGTCTAAGCGTTTCTTCTATGTAATCTATTTTGTTTAGGAGCACTATGCCCCCTCCTTTGTCTGCTTGTTTTATAACTATAGAGTTGTTTTCTTGTAATTTTTTTATAGCAGTAATTTCTGTTTTGGACAAATTGTTACCATTCTTATAATGATGAGTATTTTGACAAAGATCCTTAACCATCAGTTCATGAAATAGATCTATATGGCTACTACGGGATTCAAGAGGGTAGAATTTAGATGTAGGTTTAAGACCTGATTTGGAGATGTTCTCATAGTTGGATATGACCGATGTTTCTTTTCTGGCAAAGTGACGTTTCAAAGTAAGTTTCCTAGTATATTTATTTATGTCGATAAACGTTTGGAATTTATTCAATTTCTGGGTTGGGGCAAAAGTAAGTCCTTTACTCAATATATTAAATTCTGATCTGTCTACAGTGTGTTTGGACAGATTAAAAATGCCATTAGCTTTTAGAAGATCATTGTGGATTATATCGGGTTTCTTCTTTGTTTCTTTATTGCCCCCTCTCTTGCCTCTCCTTCTGTGTATCTGCGCTTCATGGGTGAGGCAAGTTGAATATTTTCCCTTATGGGTTTTCGGTGGGACCCCCTTTCGTAGGGTATATGGAGGGGGGACAAAAAATCATCGCTATCACTAGCGTCTGTTTGTTCTAGTGCTTTAAATCTATTCCTAATAGGTAGATTCTCAAGATGAGGTAGTCTGGGGGGTGAATTACGGCGTGATGTAGTGAATGCCTTCTTCCTATGTGTAGTATGCCATTTGTTAGTATGCTCCGGGTCAGCATAATTTTTGGACGTGTATCGTGAATTATTCTTACTCCACTGTTTGATGTTATTGCTTTCATAATCTTGTTTGTCTCTTGAAAATTTCTTTTCCTTAACCTTAATAATATCCGATTCTATTCTATCAAGTTTCTTATTAAGAACTTGTTCGTTAATGGTGTAGTCTTCCTGATGTTTAAATGGTTCCAGTAGTTTATCCTTATCAACAAGGCTCTCCTCTATTTTGTGAAACAAATTCTTTTTTTCTTGTATGATAATTTTAATCAATTTAATGGAACAATCATGTAGGATGTGGTCCCATTCTTTAATAAACTCAGGGTTGTCTAACCCAAATGTGGGATTCTTATTGATGCGTAGGCCTCTGGGGATCCGATCTGTTTGGACATATTGTTCAAGCCCCTTGATATCCCACCATAATCTCGTTTCTTTAGTTAGGAGTTTCTCCACATCCCAGAAGAGGTTGTCCAGATCTGTATTAGAATCTAGAGCAAACCTATTATCACTAAAGACCTTCTGGCAGCGGTCTGTTCTCTGGTTAATTCTGTCAGAATTTCTCCACATCTTGTGATAGTAAGTGGGGAACTATCTCACTATTAGAGTGATGCAGCCTATTTATTATTTGTACCAAGATAGATATGTGTGTATTATTAGATATAATAAATATTGGCGCTCAAACTCGAAATATGAGAGTGAATAATAATATAGATCACCAAACTTGGTGTACACTTTTCTTCATAAGAGTAGGCAGCCTCCCTCTTAATTTTCGGATGGTACTCCGATCGAAAAATAAGTATTGTAAATATAGAAAGAGGGATGATGGCGCCAAATCTAGTAGTGCTAACTGGTACAGAGCGTCCAGACAGTCAGTATTACTGTATACAGAAATATAAATACAGAGTGTTCAACATGTCAGGCTGGTGTAAACAGTATAAACCAATGTTCATATTCCTGATCATATGCCGAAATGCAGACAGAAGAAAGCAGAAAACAACGTTTCAGATGTATCCGTGACAATCAGTAGCAAGTGATAGGTGGCAACGTACCAAAAAGATATAAATAAACAGCTTATCTGTATCAGAGGTTCTTGGCAATGAGCTCCAGTCAGCTTCAAGAGGTCAGGAACAGACGTGTAGATATCTTATGTAGGTATATGGTAACTGGAACATCAGCCACAGCACAGTCACTGCTCACAAACTCCACTCATACGGTGTGTTAAGAGAGGAAAAAGCCATATAGTGTAGTACTTATGTGCAATAATTTATTCAGCATGTAGCATAATAAAATACACTCACAATATATAAAAGGTTTAAAAGCTTATCTGTTAATCCTGTGGACATAGGATACTGCTACATGATATAGATCACTGGGATGTATAAGAAGTAAACACCAATGGGCTCCACACAGAAGTTCTCAATGGGGTAACTTTTCAGGGATCAGGTAGACAGTCCAGCCTTATGTATACCAGGAATAGTGTAT
>NC_134409.1:92871590-92891590 GCF_038048845.1 Mixophyes fleayi
TAGTCTAATCTCCAATAGGGCAGGGAACTAATGTGAATGACAAATATTCTCTGTACAGTGCTGCAAAGTTGGTGGAGCTATAAAGTAATGTCAGGATGAGAGCATAAATCTGATATGCTGAAATAGAATATTGGATGTCAGGACCCAAAATAAATCTTTGCATGAATACCTAAATTAACCTGATCTTCAATTCAGATAAATGTGTGACCAACTGAGCCCAGGAGGAGGTAATTGAATTAGGTAAACCCTTTGTGCAGAGACCAGCTTAAGATATGCAGATCACAGACATCCATTGTATTTGATCCTGTATTTCCCTAGCTAATGGACTTCCTTTCAATAGGGTTATAAACACAAACTAACCCCTAGGTGAAAATTGGAGAGCCAGACACCTAGGTGAGTATCTTGGAGACTCTTGTATAAAACCTCTATGGTCTTTATGCCGGTATATAGAAATGTGCACTTGAAAGGAAATGAATTAATTTTTCATATTTTGGGAAATTCGGATGCCACTCTGTATTGAGGGGCCAAAACCACACAAGGGTCTTGAAACATAGATACCCACTACACAGGGAACAGCCATAGGCACATGTATTTCAGGATGAGATTGGATATTGTTGTAATTCCATTATGTTTGGTATTTAAATGTGCGGGAGAATATGACTGGTTTATTGAGGGGGGTGTTATTTCTCTGAGATATATCTGTGAAGAATTACCAACAGGTCAAAACTTAGGAATAGTTTGACCAAACCTGAGGTAACACCCAGGGGACATTTCCGCCCCCACATTAGCATTCACACTGCCCCTGTAAATGCCGTCCCATTTGAGTTTGCTTAAAAATCTGTGTTCTGAGGGGAAAAACTGTCAGACTTTTGGGGATCAATCTAATTGAAGGACTGTCCATCATTTCTGCCTGCCCCAGGCATACAGATTATTATATGTAAGTAATGCTCTGTAGGTTATCTCTTTTATTTTAAACTGTTTTTGCTTGTTATGTCAAATTTATTATTTGTTTATTCATTATTTTTCTTTTTATCTGAATGCTCTGTACCTTTTGTATATTAAATCTAAAATTTAATAAGTTGCGTCCTTGATACTCTAAATAATCCATAGCCTTTGTAGAGGAGATTGCTCGTCCAGTTAAACCCTTGGAATGCCAGTGTGTGATTTGTTGATACATTTGATTAACAAGCTGTGTGTGCTTGTATGTACATTTGTGTAACAGTCTGGAGGTGTGAAGAGTTAACCCTGTGTGTGCTGGTGTGAGTCTTGCTAGTTTGAGGAACTAGGAGCCTGTGTGCCAGTTTGGGATAGTATATTGGGGTCCTATTGCCCGTACCCAATAGGTGGTGGCTGTACCTGAAGTGTCTGGGGGCGTGAGAGCGCTGTGTTTGGGGGGCGATTCCATAGATCTAAGAACCTGTGTGATATGTGAGAGAGACTGCGGGCTGAAATCGTGTGTGACCTCATACAGCAAACACCCCAACGTCACGGCAGCTGGGAGCGCGTTCGTGACAAATTGGTGGCAAGCTTGTGGGATATATTTTTAATTTTTTAAGAACTTAAGTGAATTAGGGTTGTGTGATCCCTGAGAGAGGAAATACAGACTAATTCACCAGAGACTGAACTCAATGCTTAAAACATTATAAGACATACAGCAATTGTTTCTTTCCCTCCCCTTCTCTTTTTTTCTTATCTTTTTTTATTTGGCATTAAACTGAGGAGATGGCTGCTGCATATAAACGTTTGACAAAGGAGGCGCTGATTTCAGATTGTGAGGATGCAGGAATTCCCACTAGTGGCAAAAGTAAGGAGCAATTGATTGAAGCTCTTGTACAGAGGGATCAGCATCAACTCACAGTTGTGTCCGAGGAAGAGCATAGTCAGGACTCAGAAGCGGACCTGACTGTGGATATTCCTCAAAACCAGTGACGGTTAATTTCGGATGATTCTAATGGTTCATGTGTGGACACTGCTATGGACGTTTATATGTAAACTGCCCTGAAATATTTGGGCCCAGCGGACATTACAACTAAAATGCAACTCATACAGCAGTTCCAGGAGAAGGAAGCTGCTGACCGTCAGGAGAGAGAGAGGCGTGCTGCTATGGAGGCAGCAAAGAGGCACGCTGCTATGGAAGCAGCAGAGCGCCAAGCAAAGCGACAGGCAGAAAGAGAATCTGCCGAGCGAGAGGCAGAGAGGAGATATGAGCTGGAGCTTGCCAAGCTCAAACGCCAGCCAGAAGCCAAAGAGGCTGGTATTAGCAGACCCCGTCCTGAGAATTTCCCTGTATTGGAAAAAGATGGGGATTTGGATGCTTTTTTGCGAGGATTTGAAAAGACTTGCCGACAGTATGGACTGTCCAAAGATCAGTGGGCACAATATTTAACCCCTGGTTTGCGAGGTAAAGCATTAGAAGCCTTTGCAGATCTTCCACCTAAGATGGACGGAAATTATGAGGCAATCAAAAGTGCCCTGTTGCAACGTTTTAACATTACCCCAGAGGCGCATAGGCAGAAATTCAGAGATTTAAAATGCAGTGCCTCTGACACATATTCAGGACTTGTGGCCCCGCTGTGTGCTTCCTTTAAACAGTGGGTTGGAGGGCTACAGATCACCACCTTTGATGCTCTGCAAGATTTGATGATCCAGGAGCAGTTTCTGACTTTGTGCCCAGCTGATGTGAAGGAATGGGTAGTGGATCGTGACCCTACATCATCTGCGGAAGCAGCTAGACTGGCTGACAAGTACACTGTCACCCGGGCACCTGCAGCTAAAAGAGGAACTTTTGTGCCAGGGCAGTTGGCCTGGAAAGGGGGCCGGCCAGGAAGATCAACGCCACCCCCCTCAACACCATCACCCACTGTTTCTTCATCTTTTGGGAGGGTTGGGGCAAAGCTGGCTGTGGGAGACACCCGCAGGTGTTTTGTGTGCAACCAGGTGGGGCACATTAGTACCGCCTGTCCAGAGAAGAAGACCAGTTCACCCTCCTCTGGGGGGGCACCTTACCTGCAATCTTCACCAGCTGTCCTGTGTGTTGCGGGACCAGAAGGGGGCCGGAAGGACAACCTACAAACAGTCACTGTGGGTGACAAGGTAACTGTGGGGTTAAGAGACACTGGTGCGGATGTTACGTTAGTACATTCAGAACAGGTAGGATTAGAGGACTTCATTCCAGGAAAATGTATTTCTGTGAAAGGGGTGGGTGGAATTCACCTTACTGTACTTGTAGCCAAAGTTTACCTTGATTGGGGTGCTGGAAGAGGTATAAGGGATGTCGGGGTCTCGGATCATATGCCTATAAATGTGTTACTTGGGACAGATTTAGGAAGAATGTTGTCTCAGTATGTCTGTAATGACGATGTCATTCCCACCCCTGTTACTGTGTCAGAATCAACTGAAAGTACCAAAGTTTGTTCCCAGGTAGCAGGAGGTGACAAGGAAAAGGTCTGTTCAATTGCACCTGAAATGTGTAAACCAGGATGTGACAGGGACAGGGAATGTCTTATTATATCTGATGTAGGTAAGGATGCTAATGTCACTGTCTTAGAATCAGCTGAGAATACCAACGTTTGTTCCCAGGCAGCAGGATGTGACAGGGAACGGAAATGCCATAAGATACCTGAAGTGTGTAATGATTTTAATGCCGCCCATGTTACAGTACCAGAACCTGCTGAGAGTAACCATGTTTTTTCCCAGGCACCAGGAGGTGACAAGGAAAGAGAATGTATTCTTGTACCTAATGCGAATAATGAGGATAATGCCAATAACAGTATTGTGTTAGAATCCATACCTGTCTTCACACTGACTTCTTGTCATGGGATAGGGACAGCAGACATTGTTTTTGCAGATATTGGCATTAATACTGGTGTAGATATTATGCTTACTAGAAATGGGACAGATGACCATGTGATTAATTCTGTTGTGCTAGAGAAAGACAATGTTTCTACCCAGGTAATATGCTCAGAAGATGCTGTACCAGGTAACTGGGAAGGCGGGCAGAGTGAAGATGTGTATTCTGTGCCTGAACCAGCTGCACACAGAGCGGTTGAGCATGAGGGAGAGACATAGTCCTGACCAACGGGAAGTAGCGAGGGACATAAATCATTATATTGCTGCTGGGACCTGTAGTTCGAATGTTCACCACTTAGATCTACATCTGAGTTCTGACCATTCCTCTGAGTTGTCTATAGAGACAGGGGAGTCAGTTGCTAGCCCACACTCACTTAGCCAGCCGTCTAACAGCTTAGAGGAGATAGATGAGGGGACCAAACTCCCTGTTACGCTACACCCCCAGATAGATGAGTCTAAGGGGGAGCGGAGTGTCCTGTTCCTTGGACCCTCAGATCAGAATCACATAGTGTACCCCACAGACGGGGAATTGTGTAACTGGGAAGCAGGGCAGAGTGGACGTAGGTATTCCGCTGTGCCAGGATTGAGGGGTTCCCATTTAGAGGAGTTCTTGTGGGAGGGAGACATTCTCTCAAGCAGCACCCACAAAGACACACAGTCAGTGAAAGGTGCAGAGAGCGTAGGTAAGAATACAGAGGTTAGCCCACAGCTATTGCAGGACCAGAAGTTCCAGCTGTCTGAGATAGTTAAGCCCTTCTTAACCCCTCCCCCCCAGAGAACCTATTGAGACCCAGCTATCAGCTATTCCATTTGAACCAGGTGGGATCTGTGGGAGATGGCTTGGGCAATGACCTGTCAGTCAATTCCCATGCCATCTCTTAAAAAGGGAAGGTGTCGTGAACATAGAGAGCTTGCAGTTATTTATAAGGGATAATTCATAACTGCAGTGTAAATAGGTTGTATCAAATGAATCCATTGATAAGTTAGTGTGACATGGTTATCTTCGAAGCTGTTAGATCAATGGGTGTTTTGTGTATGTTAAGCTACCCAGAGGGGGCTGGTAGATAAGGGTAGCACCTTATACCATTTATGGCAGGACGCAAATGTGAAAGTCTTTGAGGATATCTCTTGCAAGACAATACCATCTAACACCTGTTTAGGAGGCCCCAGACATGCCGACTGCAGAAACAGGGTTGTATGCTAATGACAGATTCAAGCTGAATAAGGTCACAGGAAAATATATCATTTTCTCCAATATCATACATACCAGAGGCATGTGGGGTATGCAAATGAAGGGAAACTTATGACCTGTTGTGTGGAGGCAAAATCAGGTTTGTAAGTCATATGAGTGAGAAGTTAGGATAGAGTGACAAAAACCTGTCTCTACAGCATAATCATAAAACCCTAATTTGCATTCTACAGTCCTGTTGGTTCTGACCTCCCAGGAAGGGGGCTGTGGGCCCTGTAGCTTGGTTTTAAAACTGTATTGAAAATGTAACTCAGGGTTCTCTCTGAGGGAGTCAATTGATTGAAGAGGTTCCATTTTTTCTGCTTCTCCCAGCCCCAGAAACTTGATTCTAAGTGAGGTATCAATTCTGTGTTTTATCCTTTTTATTTTGTAAGAAACAATTGCACTCTATTTGTCTGTCTTTTATTATCTTTTTATCTTAAGCATTGTGGATGTATTTTCCATAATAAATTACACTTAATAAGTTCTAGTCTCTGTGTTCTTACGAATTCACGCGACAGTTTGGTCCAGACGCTACCTAATTGAAACTGTGCAAACCTTGTGGTTTATGTGAACTCTGATTAAAGTAAATTGTGTTAGATTAATGCTAGGGAGAACCGAAGGCTTCCTAAATAAGAGTGTCAGCTCTTGTCCGAAAAAACCTTGGTGGTGGTAATTAGTATCGCAAAGCTAGTGTGTGGCATAGATAGGGAAGGATTTAATCATTTTAGACAGACCAGGTGGTTGTTGTTTGGTTAATCCTGTGTCACATATGCATCACGCAGACTCAGGTGAGTGCTGTTCGTGACAAATTGGTGGCAGCGGTGGGATAGTATATTGGGGTCCTATTGCCCGTACCCAATAGGTGGTGGCTGTACCTGAAGTGTCTGGGGGTGTGAGAGCGCTGTATTTGGGGGCGATTCCGTAGGGCTAAGAACCTGTGTGATAGGTGAGAGAGACTGCGGGCTGAAATCGTGTGTGACCTCATACAGCAAACACCCCAACGTCACGGCAGCTGGGAGCGCGTTCGTGACAAGTAAGTAAATTGTTTTAATGATGGGGGGGAGAGAATAATATGTAGTGAAGAAGATGTGAAGGCAGGATTATACATGGTAATGAGTCATGCTTCACTGCAGTCTGAGAGGATCTGAAATACATTGATGAAGCTGTGACATTTAAATATCAAAAACTACACAGTGATGCTAAAAGAAGCAAACTCTGCCTCAATGACTATATAACTGACAAATATTACATTGTACAATAGATGTCTTGAATGACATCTATTAGCATTAGAAGTTGCAACATTTATGACAATTGAATCGACATGGCTGCACAGTTGTACAATAGAAAGCAGAAGCTGATATATTGAATAGATGGAGCTTTTTGCTTTATAGGAGACATCATCCCCAATAGAAATGACGGAGATAATGGCAACAGATTTATAACATTTAAATACTTAAAGGAGCATAGCTAAATGATAACTAGAAGGATATAAGAGTATATGAGGCAAAAGCTGCCGTGAAAGTTTTACATTAGTTGATTAAAATAAAAACGTTACTGTAATTTGAATGTTTTACAGCAATTGAATATAGACATTATGGGCCTGATTCATGTTCGCACACAACTTGGGTGTAGTCCTGACTGTATTCAAATCTAAATGTATTTCAAGATACGTTTCCATTTAAATCTGGGTGTAAGTACACTCTGCCTAAACGGTACTTGCCGTATGTAGATGCACACAATAGACTGCAGTATATACACAAGCGTCTGTTCACTAAAAGTTTACATGAGAACACAAAAGAAAATACATTTTTTACAAAAATTAACAACTCAATAGTATAATCAGTAATAAAATATGGATATCATTTTTTTAATTCATTAAATACAAAATCAAGATTCTTTTAATGCATACTGTACATACAATATGTTTCTAAAGTCAGTCTTTCTTGCATAAACATGTTCTTTGCTAGCTAGAGGCACGCATATGTATAGTTTTTAAAGCAAAGACTATGCCATGTCAGCAGGGGAGGGCTGGCAAATTTTAGCCCGGGGGGCAAGATTCAACTCCGCAGCCTATTATCAACATTTTAAAGGAAAAAAATGCAGGTGGCCCATTGACCCAGCCCAAGGTAATCCACTGTGGGACTGGCCCAGGGGGCACATGCCCCCCCCCAGCTCAGCCTGCCCCTGCATGTCTCTCCTCACTATCAGCTTACTTACAAGAAACACAGGACTTGAATCGGCCGCATCTGTGTCGGCCCGCCCTTACAATACATGGCCTATTTATCCACCACTACCATCCCCCATTCTGCCTCTCCAGCCATAGGCAGTTGTAAGTGTCATTTGCGTTCATTGGCGTAAGGTCTGTTTCTGAGTATGCACAGAGCTATTTCATGCAGGATACGGTGCGCAAATGGTTACAGAGTTGAAAGGAATAGTCATTTTAAGAGAGTCATTTGGAGCGTTCTAAACTTGATTAGGAGGAGTGGCTGTAAGGAAATATCTCCCCTTCTTAATATCCACCCAGGCTGACGAATAGTTTATGATCAAAATCTCTCCATGATAATCCGGGTGTTAATCAACACAACTCTCAAATGATATCGCACAGTCTCTCTTTGCACTTTTCTGGACAGTAGACAGTAGATCTTTGCTTTATACTTTTCCAATTAAGTGGACTGGCCTTTCCCTTTGGAGTACATGCTTATGCTTCCTGACAGTGCTTTAAACGAGATTTGATCTTGTACGTTTGCTTGAGACTGTGGTTCTGAAGAACTTAGAGCTCACATCACCTAATATAAGATTCACCTGCTTTTTAGAGAACCTGTTATATTTTGATAATGATGACATACATATTGTTACAATCAACCATTTCAGAATTTTTATTATTACTTTCTATATTGTTGTGTATTGTTTACTATTTCTGCCAATTGACATTTTTATAAATTGATCTTTTATTTAAGTTAATACAGACTCTACACTATTCAAGCTGGTTATTTTTATTTGTCATTCAGTCCTATGGCGCACCTGTCATTATATTGTTGATAATTGTTGTTTCTAGGGATAGGCACCCTAAATATAGTGCGCAACACGGGACTGTGTTTTTTTTCTATTTCAAATGACCCTTGGAGTATGAGTGCTTAAGAGTCAATTTTTTTATGTTTAATAAATATACCTATTAATTTATTGCCTGGGGGGGGTCTCTTTTCTAACATGGGTAGGAGGTATGGTATTAATGTAATGGTGGACTATGGGTCAGAGCTAAATATTTAATGGTGGGTGCCATTAATTTATTTGTGGAGTGATGGTGGGGCTATTTAATTTAATAGTGGGGCCTGTTCATTTAAGGTGAGGTGATGCGACCTTTAATGGTGGGGTGGTTTGGGGCTATTATTTGAATATGGGGCTGAATTTGAGGAGGCAAGCTAATTAGTAAATGTGAATATGAGTTATTTAATGCCGGGGATGGTTGTGGGAAATGGTTATATTTATTAACTGTAAATACTATTAATTTATTGCTGGGGCTGTTTGGAGGGACAGAAATAGGGTTATTTATTAAATGGTACCACTATTAATTTAATGTTGGGGCTGGTTGAAGGGAAATAGGTCTATTTATCAAATGTAAATATTATTATTTTAATGTTGGTGCTGGAGGGAGACCTAATTATAAAACGTGGGTGCTATTGACTTAACACTGGGGCAGGTTGGAGTTTTTCAAATTTCATGTACCCTTTTCCCCCCCCCCCCAAATAGGGCCCTCAACATTCCAGGATCCAGACAAGCAGCAACTGATCTAAAGACACCAGCAGCTACAGGTGGTGAAAGTGACAAGAACAGGTAGGAGAGAGCAGGACATTCTGCCAACTGTCCTGAATTTGGTGGGGCAGTCCCAAATTTGGGTGACGGTCTCGCTTAGTCAGGATTTGGTCCAACTAGAAGAACAGTTGGGAGGTATGTCCCACTTCACAGTGTACTGCTCGTGAAAACAGAGCTGAGTGTACACATTGCCTGTGTATTGTCTAAAATTTGTCTAAAATGATAACCATGTTACCTCATAGGTGCCCCCCTGTCTACAGTCCCCCGGACACCCCAGAGCCTTAATCCGGTTCTCGACCAGGGTATCAGATTGGCAACTAGTGTTCTGCTCCTCCTCCCAGTACCACCCCTAATATTATTTGTTTTAGATTAGCCCTAAAACAAATAATAACCCTATTTGTATATAGGTTGAAGCAAAAACAAGCCATTTTGCTGGCAGAAATATCAGGTTTTTAAAGCAAAGGGGCTTTTTGCATTTTGATAAAGCAACCCCTGTGTTCAGTACTGTAATAGAACATTTTTATATAATGTAGGGAGAAGGGACATATAAAATAAAATGCAATATAAAGTGAGGTTTGTTCTTTGTTGAATTATTTGTTTTTATTATTTATACTAAAGTATAGCTGTGTTAAGCAACACTAAAATAGCCTCTTTTTTATATTGGTAAATATATATTGTACCGAAAACCTTTAAGGATGGGCCACTATTTATGGTCCAGTGCTGTGTCCTTGCTCCCCAGACTAAAGTCTGCTAGCCAGCCCCTGCATAGAAGTGATGTCCGGTGGCACCTCGTTGCTAATTGAATTAACCCCATAATGTAGTGAGCAGAAAGACTTTGGAACATTCCTAGCATAAAACCCAGCCTCTCTCCTTCTCTTCCATTATGTAACAGCTGAGGAGATTCCTGTCTTTTTTTTGAAGTGGCAGTGTTGGAATTATGACAAAAATCTAAAGTTAATCATCTATAAATAGATTTTTGAAATGTGATAATAGGGATGAAGTTATTCTGTGTCACTCTGAGCAAGTTCCAGAAGGGTATTTAAAAAGAACAGGAACTATGAGATAAATGTGTCACCTCTGGTGTGTGCTATATCCTGTTATTGGAGTAACTTTTAACATCTAACAAACATCAGGGCTCCAGCTCAGAGCGGGGCCTACCATCTGCACAAAAAGGGGGCATATGATCTGAGAGTGCATGGCCGCCCCTATAACTTATTTAGGAAATATCTAAAATCTTTTAAATTTACGTCTTATAATTGATATCAATAGTAACCAAATACATATTGCTAAATAGGAAGATGAACAGCAAACCATACATTGAATAAAACTGTCTGTCCCGCAGGGAATGAGGGGAATTCGTTTTGGCTCAACTGATCAACTTTATATAGACTTATTTGGTATCTATACATTAGTAATTTTTTTACTGGATTGATTTATGATAATATTGGGTTGCTATGACAATCACCAGAAAAAAAATCTGGTAATTATCAGCATTGGCGATTAAAAAGCAAGTTTTAAAGGTGAAGCTGTAAAATGCTGTCATCAGTCTAGCTGACCATTCTCAGACCGGAAGGGGGGAGGGCAATGAAAAACAGTCTTTAAAAAGACCAGCTTGCCTAATAACTGGCTCAGTCTTTTAGGAACATAATCAAATTGTAAGCTGTCCATCTTTCTTGCCTGTTCCCTGGGGTGAGATATATAACTAATATGTATGTTTATAAACTGAATTTTCTCCTTTTATTTTATAATTGTTTCTGCTGCATGAAATAAAATAAACCAAAAGTGCACACCCTACTAGTATAAAACACCTGTAATAATTTAAAGGAATAATACATTTATTTAAAGAAATTGTATTCAGATAAATCATATAGGTAAAATGAGGGTAGGTAGTAACTCCAAGAAAGACAATATGACATAGAAGTCAATAAAAATCTATTTAATTAAATCTGGAAAGAAATAAGAACATTTTCCCAAAGGAAATGCAGCACTTGAAAGTAGGTCTATCTTTCAAGGGGGAACTTCCTCACCTGATACATTTTTACATTCAATATATTCCTTCAGATGGTAGTAGGTGATCCTCTATTCTAACCAAAAATTATAGGAGATTCATTGCATATAGTAAAAGATAAAAATAACTCCATTTAGAATTCCTATCAGTTCCTAATGGTGCTGTGGGGGTTAGGTCTTTTGCATTCGCCTACTCCCATCTGTGCAATTTAGTAATTAATTTACAGGCTTCTATTGCACATATATAGTAGATGTTGGCAGCTGCAGGTGTATGGATGTAAATGTCTGCGCTGATGAGGGATCCATTTATATCTGTAGCCTGTAAGAGAGGTGAATGCCAGATTGAGTGCTGGAATTCTGTGTGGGCCCCTTACAGTAGCTTCCAAGTCCTTAACCACTGATTGTACCTTGATATACCAGATAGAGCTAATGAATCCCTTCTGCTTTTTTGACTTTAATAGAAAGTACAATGTAAGGATTTAAATAGGATATATGAAAACATGGGTTGTGTATAGTTATGGGTCTCAATACAATGTCATGGCTGAAAATACCACGCAAATGTATATACTTTCTGGGTGTGACTAGGAGTACTCTTGCAGTACATAATCAAAAGCAACAGTGAATTAGTAGATGTGTCTTTTTGCAATATGCCGACAGGTTATAAATGTAAATAATTTGCAAAAAATGAAATCCAATATCAATTAATGATTTATTTTATCTGAACAGAAACATGAGTATGGTAGTTTCCATACATTCCTCTGCCTTTATTGATATAAAAATGTTAATTAATAAATTAAACATAGCAAAATTGCTCATGCATAAACATATTCACAAATTCCATTTTCTTGTTACTTGCCAAACAAAATGTTTTTTGAATGAAGCTTTATAATGGAGGTAATTTTCAGCAACTTACCTATGGAATATGGTTTTAAAACTTATAAAACTTTGTTTAGTAATTGCCTCAGGACTTGCTTTTGTAGATATTGTATGTAAAAGTACATAGTTACCCCTCTTGCTGGCTTCTTTGAAAACTATACTCTCTAAGGATTATACATCTAGGTAATAACCAAATTGTCTCCAGATCACTGCTTGTATGAGCCTTGACTGCTCAACAAATATTAACAAGAAGAATTAACATTCTTTTAAATTCTAATCATTGATAGCTGAACATGTATTTGGACAGGGATTACAATTTTTATGCAATTATCGTCTGATTGCATTAATGGATACTTATAAGTAGTTTCTTCACATAAGTTCAAAACCTTGCATAGTTTATATAGCTATAAAAGAGCTTAGATTTTTGTGTACTAGCATATCATAGCACATATTATAATCACTGTATCCTGTAGGTTGCTGAGAGGAATGGGAACGCCAGAACCTGTGAATACATTCAAAGGCTGTATAACAGTTAAAAGTCAAAACTTGAAGCACTGTATAGCCTGCAGTGGCAGTGATCATCTCTAAACCTTGATTAAAAACTAACTATGGCTAGTGTGTCTTATTAAGCTATCATTGTTGATTTAGTGGACTTTAGCGTCTTAGATTTGTTAATTTTGTCTTATTAAAATGTAATAGTTTAGAAAGGAAGAGGTAGATGGATATATAAAAATATAGTATAAGCTTGCGAGCAGGGTTCTCTTACCTCGCTGTCTGTATGTATTACCCATTATTGTCTTATTAATGCTTGTTCCCAATTGTAAAGCGCTACTGAATTTGTTGGCGCTATATAAATAAATGTTGATGATGATGATAGTGTAGAACCAGGGGCTGGCTGGGTTGGGGCGCAGGGGGTATCTGCTCCCTGGGCTGGTGCTATAGTGGGCTACTTTGGACCAGGTCACCTGCATTTTTATGTTCATAATAGGCTGCTGAGTTGAGTCTTGCCCCCCGGACTAAAATTTGCCAGCCCTTCCGTGTGTAGAACCCATTATAAGACAAATGTATAAACAAAAAGACAAGAAAAGGATCAGTTGTATGATCAATGATGCGGAATCAGTGGTGCTATATAAATAAATGGTGATGATGATGATGCCAATAATATGAAGTAGACACTACTGACTTTCCATTAGTAGTGGTATGCTTGAAACTCACTGCTTGTGCAGCTTCTTCTAATTGTAGCATTCATCCTAGCTTCTCACATACAGTATAAGTCAGCAGGCAGAAACAGTAGTAAAAACCACAATGATTAAATAAAATAGTTGAAATAAATTGCAAGTTTAATGATATTCATACTTACTATTGATTTGCTTACTATTTACATGTCCTTTGCTTTGCTGGTGATGGAAATAAGACAATTTTTGCACAGTTAGTTGAAGTCTTATTTGTATTTCCTCAGCTAGATATCATTTTATTATAATCATTGTCAACCTTGCAAAAGTATAAGAAGCATTATTTTTACGGCATAAGATGAAATCAGGGTAGATAAAACAATCTGTTAAGAAACAGTGTGATCATTCTTCCTTTCTGGGTAGAGTATAATGTGCTGCTACATATTTACAGCATTCTTCTACTTCAAGTGGCTTGATTAGAATGTTGTTAGAATGTGTCTCCTTAAGATTTTTTTATATGCATTTCAATGTTAAGACAGTCATAGTCAAGTGTTTTTTTTTTAAAGAAGGCATAATCTGTAAGCGAAAAATATTGTCCCTGTGCAGTTTAGTGCAAATCCTTCTGTTAAAGATAAGTGCTGGGTGGGCCACTTGTGGCTATTTGAAGGTATTCCAATGTGCCACTCCGATAACTTGCTACACGGGTCAGTGGTCTGTCACTGAATCCCTCTTCTTCTCTCTTTTTCAAGGAGTCCTTAATCATGTCTGCAAAATCAGACTGCAGACGTTGTTGATTTTCCCTGTTTAAAATATCAACATTAAAGAATCAAATTAAAATAATACATTGTGACAGCACCAAATAGGGTTTTAACAACCAGCTCACAATAAAAAGATCTATTGATAGTTAGAAGCATTCTGGACCACTAGTTTCTACTAAAATTGTATCTCCAATGGATTCAACTTGTAAAGTGGAAACAGTTATGGGGCTGAATTCCATAACTATACTGGACTAATCTGTTTGTAACTAAGATGAAATAAATATATTTTATAGTTTGTTTCTTGCTGATCTCATAAGATTCACTGCATGACTTACACAGATGGAGGTATAGGGAGGTTGTACTCCTTGTCCTTTTCACCAGTTAGCCAGTATGTGGTTTCTGTGCCCTTACCCTAAAATGTTCAAATGAAGAAACATCAGATATGCCAAGACTATACTTTAAGCACAATATTACTTAAACACTTTAATGTGAAATTGCCTACAAACTAATACATATTATGGTAATACCACCATTTCAGTAGCTGCAGAGCTTCTAAATTAAAACTGCTTGAGTGTGTACAGTAATGTCTGACTGTACCATTAGGCAAAGTCAGGTGGTCACATAGTGTGTTATGGTTTAGGGTATGCCTAAAACATTTAATTATTGACATAATTTTACTCATTCTATGGGTTTTTTTCTGAATCTATTCACTGAGTGCCAGCTGCAGTGGCATTTCAATTAAATACTCCACCTTCATCATTGACTGAGAATGGGCAAGAGGGGGGATGTGTTTAACGTTCCAAATTAAGTTCAGTGCACCCTGCAGGCTTATCTGTGAAACTGCTGGCTTCAGCTCCTCTAGGTCAAACAGAGAACTTCATGATGAAGTTCTCTGTTTGAACGAAACGCGTTGAGGCTTTTATTACTACACTATCCTGGTACACACCACCACACTTTAGGAGCTATAGATCCTATCCTACACTGAGCTATTGTATGGAGCCTATGGAGGGACGTCTATAAGTACCACCAGGAGATGTGACAATTTACCAGCAATCCTGCCTATATATTACAGATAAGCTTTTATATTTTATCTGCATTGTGAGTTTGCATTTTATAAATTTATCTGTTTATTAAATTTTCTATAAAATACTACACCATATGGCTTTTTCATATATTCTCTCCTAATGACCAGCGGATGAGATTGGTGTTGCGGCTGTGTTTATTATTAGAACATACTATATATATTTGCAGATTACTGCGGCTGAGGGAGACATGATGGAGCATCATATGTCGGGATGACCTAGGAGCCACGATACAGATAAGCGGTTTTTATATTTCTATCTGGTACATACACCATCTTAATATTTACTGTATGATGTTTCAGTTGTTACACGCTGATTAAGTACCGATTTTCGGCCTACTGGTATATGAAGACCTTCGCGGTGTTCTATATAGACATTTATTGGATATATTGTCTGGACTGTTCTGTGCTTATTGTGCATTGTACACCTATTTGTCATTTATATTCTGTACACACCTGAAGGCTCCGTCCTTCTTAACCCATTGTACTATATATATATATATATGTCTGAATACCAAATACCGGATTTGGTATTTGTTTGTGTGTGCAGGAGTTATGTTTGTGTCAGCACTTGCCAAAGCACATCTGTTTTGTTGTACCAGCTGTCCACATCCAGCCTGACAGGTCATGTATTTGAGGAGCACCTACAGAGCTTATTCTTAATAGTAAGAACAATGGTTTTATATGGTAAATTCACCTCCAGCTTGTTGGTGCAAAACATATATCCTTCAGTAACAAAGTAGTTGGACATCACTTCTGCACACATTTGTGTATGTTTTCAATTGAACAAAGTCCATCATCTATTCTGGTAAATTGCCAACTGCAAACAAAAAGTGTGTAACAGAGGAACTGATTTATAGGTGTATGTATTTGTGTTCTGAACTTGTTGATTTATATGTTGTGTTTACATGGGTTTTCTCCAGGTGATTCGGTTTCCTCCAACAATCTAAGACATACTGGTAGGTTATTTGGCTTCTGACAAAATGAACCCTAGTATGTGTGTATGTGTGTACCTGTATTCCTATACCTGTGGGAACATTGACCTGTTGAAACACCAACACTGTGGAGACCTTCCAGGGGGACAAAAAATGAGATCCCCACAAAATTTGCCAATGCAGGGGACCTTGCTAACATACTCAACATAAAATTCTGGCATGTCCCCGCGAGTCACTTTTGATGGATGAAAAGTGTGCATGTGTATCTGACGTGGAGGAGAAAGTATGTGTACGCCAAAACTGGAGGTCAGTGCAATATACATATGTCTATGTGCCAGAAGAGAAGAGATTGCAGCTTTCCTTCCCTTTTACACCAAACGGGTATAAGACACGGTCGTTGAAAATAAAGTGAGGACAGTGGAGCATGACACAACATCCAGATGTTCCAGATTATTTTCAGATTACTTGTATTTGCAAACATCCAGATGTTGGCAAATACAAGTACATCCATCAGAACCTTAGAGAAACAGGCAGGCTACTGTTACATGCCAGAAGAGCTACCCCTTTGGAGAGAATGGAAGACTTTACCATCACATCAAACTTTCTGCATGTAGTAGACATGGTGAACCTGGTAGCTGGCTATGACAAGGAGACAGGTATATTTAAGACACTGTCGCTTGTGCTGAAGGTCGGGCATGGCTTGCAAAAGATATCAAGCTTTGTGGAGTGCCAAGCGATGAAGAGTTACACTGGTGTGGATGAATATGCACGCAACTTCAGGAAGATCTATGAGGCAAGATGGTTGATGAGTTGATCTCATCACTGCCTTGAAAACTCGAAAGGAGTTGGTGTGAAACATGCCTCAGCTCTTACCTTTCATAGAAGTTGTGAAAAAGATGCACTTGTACCCAGGGCCGGTGCTAGGGTCCACGGCGCCCTAGGCATTTTTAAAAAAGCGGTGCCCCCCCCCCAGCAAAAATCGCCTCCCTCCTCCCTCCTCTCTTTACCTTGTCTCACCACCGCCGCCTCTCTGCTCCATCTCCTCCCCTCCACTCACTGACACTAGTAAGTGGAGGGGAGGAGACGGAGCAGAGAGGCGGCGGTGGTGACAAAATAGCCTCTTCCCCCCCTCCCCGTCCATCTGAATGCTGTGCGGCGGCCCTGACAGGTATGGTCAGCGGTCGCCACACAGTTTTAAAGTATTTTAGAATACTGTGGTGCCCTCCAGAGCCCGGCGCCCTAGGCAAGTGCCTAACCTTGCCTAATGGGAGCGCCGGGCCTGCTTGTACCTCGATGAGAAGCAGCAAGCCTACCAAAGCGGTCTATCTGTGTCACACGCCGGTCCTATAGTCAGGTCCCGGCTCTGTGACTTTCCCTTTAAGAACCATGATTCTGCTTGCTTCTCTTTCAGAGACATTACTTTCACAGGTGTTCCTAGCTACTGTGATCTGGACCACTCCCTAAACCTCATTGGTCCTGGAGCACTATATGAACCTCCCAGGGTTATGGGCCTATTGCCTGATCTTTGTGTTACTCAGTCTACCTTGGTCTAGGTTAATCTGCTGCTGCTGTTACCTGTGTGCTGGACTTCTACATCTACAAACCACCATACCTGGTACTTGTGGTTCCACACTGCTTACTGAATCCTCTACTGCTGTTACCTGTGTGCTGGACTTCTACATCTACAAACCACCATACCTGGTACTTGTGGTTCCACACTGCTTACTGAATCTCCTACTGCTGTTACCTGTGTGCTGGACTTCTACATCTACAAACCACCATACCTGGTACTTGTAGTTCCACACTGCTTGCTGAATCTCCTATGGCTGTTACCTGTGTACTGGACTTCTACATCTGCACACTGAACTGGCTCGTGAGTTGCCTATTACATCTGCACTCATATTGACTGGCTCAACTACCTTTCTGCTCAGCTGTCTGTATTCTTTACTGAACTTCAATCAAGTTACCTTGTCATCTGTGGCTCTATGTTTGGCACGGCTATTATTATTACTCTGCTAATTATTAGTTGCTGGACTGTTATCAAGAATATATTGCCAAGCTAGTAGCCAGTTCAGTTATTCAAGTTATGTGCGTTAAATCTTCATGCCATTGTTATTGGTTACCAACTGAACTTCTTTCGTGATTTCATTGTATTTTGTGAACTGCCGTGTACTCAGCTTGCTGAGTTGTACATATCTTATACTGTTGCTGTTATACCATCTATCAATATATTATATTGCAACGCTACTAACATCTTCTGGTTTTTGTTCAACCTCCACTATCCACTGCTATAACATCTAAGTAGTGGCAATAGGGATCCATAAAATACCCTGAGCCGTGACACCCTGGCACAGGTGGTCCTGTTCAATCTATGAAGAGAAGGGGAACCCAGAGCACCCTGAGGAAACCCACGCAAATACAAGGAGAACATACAAACTCCACACAGATAAGGCCATGGTCGGGAATCGTACTCATGACCCCAGTGCTGTGAGTCAGAAGTGCTAACCATTAAACCACAGTGCTGCCCATGTGAGGATCAGTAGTAGTAGTAATGATGATGATGGAAATTGAGAATGCTACTTTGGAACTTGCAAATGTGCAAGAGGATGAGGGACATAATTGTGGATCTGAAAATGAGTGTGTTGTACTTGAACAAGATAATGAGGATGATGATGATTATTTGAACTAAGGCAGCCACCTCATGCCCATGATAAGTGCATTGTCATGCCAGGGCATAAGACCAAAAAAAGCACCTCTTGTGTTTGGAAATATTTTTATCCCAACACAGATGTTTGTCAAGGCATCAGTAGCCTTTGTGATGCCAAAACAAGTACAGAGAGGGATGTTGAACTTGCTGGATATGACGTAACAGGGAGGACGTACATAGATGATCATTTAAGTATTTTTTCAAAAGGTGGAAAATTGTATAAAGTAGCAAACAACCCAGCATCAGGTAGCAGCAGATTGGATAGACACCTGATGCATTCCTTACTGTCAACAACTTTATCAACATCCTCATTATTAGTACGTATTCCAGCATCCAATTTTCCAATTTCAACTGACTCCCCTAATGCAATCCCTGATTCCCAAGAGACATCCTTGCGCATTACAGCTGCTGCTGTGGGTGGAGATACATCTATACAGGAGGGGACAAAGAACAGTAAATTGCCTAGTTTTACACAAGTGTCTGTGAAGCAAGTGTTTGAAAGAGGAGCCAAGTCATTTTTCTAGCATCCTGTTACACAGTGAAGCACTAAGGCATGACGGCTATGATAGCATTCAATGTGTGTCCAATTGGGTTTTATCCAATTAGTTGAGGTCATGTGTCCACACTACCACGCTACAATTCAAATGTTGACAGCAATATATGGTTAGTATTAGGGTTAGAGTTACAGATAGGGTTAGGGATAGGGCTAGGAATAGGAACAGGGACATTATTGTGAACCTAATAATACTGTCTTCTTTTGATTTGTCAACCTAATAATGCTGTCTGCATTTCAATTGTCAAACTAATAGTTCCGTCAATGTCATTATTGTCGACTTTACAGCCCATTATTTAAATGATGATCCAGCAAGGACAATTCTATCTTCTTCTACCATTTTGCATTATGGCCTTGGTGTATCACCTGCTAAATGTCTACTGAAGCTGCTACTGTCCGTCTAATGACTTCTGATGTATTGCTGTTGTCCCTCTCCAATGTGTCAATGCCTCTCTCCCGTGAAGGACCTTGTGTCCCACACACATACAAAACATAGTGGTAATTGCTTACCATTTGCAGAGTCTCTCAGGAGACAAAAACAGTCTCAGGGACTGCATGTCCATGTATAAAAAATTGAATGGGAATGTAAATGAAGGCAATAGGCAAAATGGCGGTATGGCACTATACACTCCTGCACTTTGACCATTGATCAAGTGTGTATATATATATATATATATATATATATATATATATATATATATATATATATATATATATATATACATATACACATATATGTATGTATATGTATGTATATATATATATATATATATATATATACACACATATATGTATATATATATATATATATGTATGTATATATATATATATATATATATGTATATACACACACATATATGTATATATATATTAGAGGTGGGAGGGCTCGCTTCCTCGAGATCCGAATTCAGCCTATCCGAGTGCCGAGCACACTCGGTACTCTCCCGCCCATTCGGAATCGAAATCGAGGCAAAGCGTCATTGTGACGTATTCGTATTTCTGAGCTCGGTTCTCGCGAGAT
>NC_134409.1:93196590-93419110 GCF_038048845.1 Mixophyes fleayi
CCTGCAACTCGTCTGTGTTTCATCATCGTGACTGTTTGGCTGATTCCTATCCGCTGCCTCCGTGCACTACAGTCTTCAACCTGCAACTCGTCTGTGTTTCATCATCGTGTCTGCTAGCTGATTCCTATCCGCTGCCTCCGTGCACTACAGTCTTCAACCTGCAACCCGTCTGTGTTTCATCGTGACTGTTTGGCTGATTCCTATCCGCTGCCTCTGTGCGCATCAGTCTTCAGCCCTTGTCAACTCTCCCGTGTTTCCTTGAGTCTGCTGCCACTATTGCTACCCGCTACTCTCCGTGATCAACTGTTCCAGTTCAACTCTGCTCCGGTGTCCCATCGTTACTGCACCTGCTGGTTGCTATTGGCTACCTCCGTGTTCCCGCAGAGACCCGCTGCTGTTACTTCTCAGCGCTACTCATCCATCTACTGCTGATCCGCTCTCCACGCCTTTCTGTGTTCCCTGCTGGTCTACCTACCTGTGCGCTGCACCTGCTAGACCACCGCTTCACCCATCCAGGGACTTTGCCTCCTGCCGGCCTCCTGCCGTTCAGGTATCTCTGCACTTCTGTCTGACTGCCTTCTCCTGAACCACGGTATGCATACTTCCCATTGACTGTGCTGTGTATTGCATACCTTGCTGGACTGAGTTGATTCTCCTCTGGAGTGTACTATCTGCGGAGTCTATTTCCATCATTGACTGTGTTGGTTCTCCTCTGGAGTGTACTATCCGCTGAGTCTATTGCCATCATTGACTGTGTTATCTCATGCTGGATTACTTCAAGAGACTTTCTATATTGGCAGTGTTGTTCAGTCATTTATACATTTATATTGTGCATATTACTGTGGATCAAAGTCAAGGTGCCCGTGTATATATTGTGTTGCAGTCTCTCCCCGTGCACCTCCTCACATATATATTCAGTGGTACAACTTGCTAGTGGCAGACCACTGACCCCTGTTTACAGTTTCACCTGTTCCAGTATCCTCTCACATAGCAGTGGTACAACTTGCTAACGCAGACCACTGACTCCCCGGATACCTCCACTTGGATTCCATTCCGTCACTCAGACAGCGGTACAACTTGCTATCCGCAGACCGCTGACTCTCATCACCTCCTCGTTTCTGGTGGACATTCCTCCTCACTATAGCAGTGGTACAACTTGCTACCGCAGACCACTGACTACCTTCACGTGTCCTTTGTCCATACAGTTCCTCGTGTATTACTACCTCCATATTGCCAGTGCTGCTAGTCATAGACTTTCCTGAGCATCTCATCATCTGCTATTTCCTGTTCCGTGATCACCCTGCTACCAGAGTACCATATTACCACCTATACTGCTCTGGTAAGCCTACCACCTGGTGATCCCTGGGTAAAGACTCCTAGTGCCCGTGACAATACCATATTTTATTGTTAAAAATAATTTCCTGTATAGAGTTGCTAATGTGCAGGGGGAAAAAGTAGAACAATTAATGGTTCCTCAGGTCCATGTACCCCTAGTGTTAAAAGCAGCACACACACATGTCTGTGGGGGACACCTAGGGGAGGATAAAACACGGGAACGAGTTCTGCTTAGGTTTTACTGGCCCGGTGTACACATGGCAGGGAAAAAGTATTGCCGGTCCTGTCCCATTTGTCAGAGAACCTGTCCCAAACCCATGTACAGGGCACCTCTCATTCCTATACCAGTAGTACAAGTTCCCTTTGAACGGATAGCCATGGACTTTGTGGGGCCACTGGAAAAATCTGCACGTGGGCACCAATATATACTACTGGAGCTTGACTATGCAACCAGGTATCCATAGGCAAATCCCCTACGAAACATAAAGTCCAGCACCATAGCTAGAGAACTTGTATTGATGTTTACACACTTGGGAATACCCAAAGAAATTTTCACAGATCAGGGTACTCCATTCATGTCTAAACTGATGAAGGACATGTGCCAGTTGCAGGGGGTTACGGCGCTTCACACCTCTGTATACCATCCACAAACAGATGGCTTGGTGGAACGCTTTAACCGCACATTAAAGCACATGCTCAGGAAAGCAGTGGCTCAAGAGAAAAAAGATTGGGACACTCTTATTCCCTATTTGATGTTTGCCATCCGTGAGGTACCTCAAGCTTCAACAGGGTTTAGTCCCTTTGAGCTATTGTTTGGGAGACAGCCCAGGGGTATCTTGGATATGATAAAAGAAGGGTGGGAGCAGCAAGGTCCCAGGGAGCCAAACCTGGTACAATTTGTGTCCCAAATGTATGAGAGGCTAGAAAAGATAGGGACCATTGTGCAGCAACTTGTAAAAGAGGCTCAGGAACGACAGAGGAAAAGTTATGATAAAAGTGCTGTTGTTCGATCTTTTAAGCCTGGGGACAAGGTTCTTGTCCTGGTTCCCACCCAGGAAAGCAAACTTTTCACCCATTGGCAGGATCCATATGAAATTCTAGAGGCTGTCGGTCCTGTCAATTACAGAGTCTGCCATTAGGTATGAGAAGGGAGGAGCAAATATATCATGTTAACCTCCTTAAACCTTGGCATGATGAGGAAACACAATCAGAGCAGCGGGAAAGCACACTGTCACTGCTGAACGGACCTGCACATACTGTGCAGCCGCCGGCAGCCTCAGAAGTCAGAAAGGGGGCGGGGCCTAAATCACCCCCCCTACATCGCCCGGGTATAGTCATTTCCTAGATCCACCCCTGGTAAGAGAATAGGGTAACACATTACTAGATTTGAACTGGAAAATCACTTCTGAGAGTGGCTTACTAATATATTACAATATCATGTCTGTTAAACGATAATGTTTTATCTTTATAGTATGTAAGCATTTTATGTACCGTGTATATGATCTCAAAGTTATCTTTGTGAAGTAAAAGATTTTGTACCTCATCTTCACAGCTGGGAGCTTAGCTTCATAGCTGGATCCAAATGAATCCCCTAGGGGATAATACCTCTGTGCTTGGGCACTCAATCAAACAAGATTCCTAAAGCATCCACTGGATTAGCCAATATGAACCATAGCGGAAACATGCAGCTCTTTTAATGGGTCATCATTTCCATGAATATAAACAACAAAGAAAAACAAGCAAAAGAGTGCTGTGTGTCCGCTAGATTCACAGGTATAGCATATAATAACAATGTAATTGTCTGTAAAGGGTCTTAACTATAAAACATTTATTGATAACATCAAAGCAGAAAAAACATAGTTTCAATGGAACAGCAATACAGCCAATAGAAACAATAAAAGATACATTCTTGTAGCGAAATATCAGACTGATTGTAATTACCACCCTACGCATGAGACCATATAATCGTGAATGGACCAGCGTAGGATCCCGGGCTCTGATAGCTTCAGAAGAAAATACAAATTACATTAAACATAAAAAAACAAAAATGAAAAAATACAATCCATACCAGATGATTCTGGCTCTTGTAAAATAAAAATTTGTGTAGATATAAAACTCCTTAAGACACCGTTAGAAGTCCAATTAGGGAAATGAATCCCAACGATGATGTTAACTCCCGGATTAACCGAAGTGCCATGTGTGGGAGTGTGGACAAAAAGGAGTCAGGTTCTTTGAACTTGAT
Source organism: Mixophyes fleayi (assembly GCF_038048845.1). Lineage (NCBI taxonomy): Eukaryota > Metazoa > Chordata > Amphibia > Anura > Limnodynastidae > Mixophyes > Mixophyes fleayi. Next base: position 93,200,168 of record NC_134409.1, read on the forward strand.
ATAGGTGTGTGTACCTCCTCATAATAGATATCATTCAATCGCAAATCAGAGCAACTAAATGGAAGTCTCTAAAGCTGGGTACACACTACAGAAATTTTGACCAACTTTTTATGCCGAGCGATTTTACATGCGATCGATGTTCCGATCGCTTTGTCCATGGACTGCATACACACTAGCCTTGTTTAGGACAATAAAGGGAAGAGCGGACGTCCCTTTAGCGACTTTTTACAGCCATGTTGTCGTGAGCAATGATTTCAATTTCGTACACACTGCAGCAACATTTGTGGGGAAATGTACGAGATACCGAAGACATTAGCATAAAGGGGCGGACTCTGCACTATAGTTAACTCCCAAAACAGCTTAAAAACAGAAGGCTACACTGTCCCTTCATTCATTCCCATTTGTAAACGTACAATGGCTACAAAACAAGAAGAAGCAGCTGCACTTCTCATGCTTACTGTGGCAAGAAGAATGCTGGTACGGAACCGAAGAGAAAGAAGGAGAAAGAATAGATCTTGTTGGATCAAAGAGTGGTTCAAAAGGAAAGACACATTCTGCCATATTCCCCTGCTACAGGAGATACGGGACAACAACCCCGATGATTTCAAGAATTTTCTTCGCATTAATGATTCAACTTTTCAGGAACTGCTCCAACTTGTAACCCCTCTCATCCAGCGGGAGTACACCCATTTAAGGAGACCCATACCGCCAGAGCAAAGACTGGTGGCAACCCTACGTTTTTTGGCAACAGGGAGAACACTGGCAGATCTGAAATACAGCACGGCTATTTCACCTCAAGCTCTTGGCATGATAATACCTGACATCTGTGATGCTATCATTGAAGTTCTCAGTGACCAGTATATGAAGGTTTGTGAAAAGCAACAGTATTTATTGTAAAAATATCGTGTTACATATTAACATATTTAACGTTGTAAAAATACATTTAACTTGGAATGTGCAAATCATAAATTGTTAGGACCAGCGCAACAGTTTATAAATGTTGGTAGTGCAAAATTTCGCTTGTGTCCATACCAGGTTTGTCCCCATGTAATGTGGCATCCTTACTGATGGTAATGGCGTGGATGTCATATAAGGTTGAGACATGCCGCTTTGTCCACCCAAGGTCTGAAATGTGTATGCTTGTTGTGTCTATGGTTAGTTGAGGAAAGACATGTGTCCGGCCACAAATCTTCAGTGGAAGCCCAACACATGACGTCTCACAGCAGCCGCTCAATTTCAGTTTGTATGCACTTGCTACTACTTCTCATTTTGCTAGCTAATGTTGATGCGAGTAACTCAAATGTGTCCTGTTCCTTTCTTGGTGTTAACAGACTGTTAGCACAATCAAGCATCCTTTCTGCTAGTGCATCACTTTCTGCTGTTTCATGTATTCTGCATCTCTTTCGCTTCTGATTTGTTTTTGCTAGTATATCACCTTGGGTCGCATCTTGCCTGTCTTTCACGTGGAGTGGGAGAAATTGTTGTAGCATCCGGGTCTTCAAATTCCAGCAGGAGCCCATCAGACAGTAGTGCAGGCTGAAAAAGAGCAAACGAATGAGGGGATGCAATTGCATGCATGTTCAAATGTAAACTATGTACACATCTTTATGTTTCAGTTCCCATCGAGCGAAGCAGACTGGAAAGTGATAGCGGAAGACTTTGAGAGACTATGGAATTTCCCGAATTGCGGTGGTGCTATTGATGGCAAACATGTCCGAATCATGCCACCATCAAACTTTCTACTACATTTACAAAGGGTTTTTATTTTAATGGCCATCATGGATGCGAACTATGAATTCCTATTTGTGGACATTGGGAAAAATGGAAGAGTCTCAGATGGTGGTGCATTGGAGCATACTGCCTTCCATAGCAAACTAAAAAACAATGCCCTAAACCTTCCATTGCGGAGCAGCACTAAATATGGATTAAACTTTGTGTTTGTGGCAGATAACGCCTTTGCATGTATTAAAACCGTACCCGCAAAGAAATATGACCCATGAAAGGCATATATTTAATTACAGACTGTCACGTGCTCGGCATGTCGTTGAAAATGCTTTTGGGATTCTAAGCAACAGGTTCAGAGTTTTTCAGTTGACAATCAACCTGCGTTTGGACAAAAACGACAAAGTTGTGATGGCCTGTTGTGTTCTGCATAACTTTCTGCGGCGTAAAAGTAATAGTGCCCGTACCACTCAGGTCAATGTGGAAAGTAATGGCAAGGACATGGAGGTGGTGGGCTTAACACCATTAGAGTGTGGCCACTCTAAAAACGGTTGTTCAGTGGCAAAATTAAATCGTGAGGCCTACCTTTCGTATTTCAACGGTGATGGTGCCGTGCCATGGCAAAATTATTGTATATGACTATTTATAAACATGTTATGCATTGTTATTGTGTTGTTGATTGTTTGAACATTAATAAATCTGTTACATTACAACATCATAATGTACTGTACTTACTGTGCCGCTTGCAGGTATATCATATGCTTGCTCTACCTCTGGGGATGAACTGCTGTCTGTGGGCATGCTGCTAATGGATGTACGTGGTGTTTCTTGGTCCTTCACAAAGTGTAACATATCAAAGTACCATAGCTTTGGCACATACACGTCTTCAGCTGCAGCTCCTGATTTTTTGGATGCTTCAACTTTATTTAATTCTTTTTTATACACAGTCCTAAGGTTCTGGGTCTTGCTTTTTGCCCATTCAGCAGTTGCTCCAGGGTGATATGGCAGACATGCTTTTACAAGCTCTTGCATCGCAATGTTTCGCATCATTCTGTTAGAATACTCCTTGGATTTGGCTTTCCACAAACATGGGTGAGCCCTGTAGGTCTCAATAAAATCCTTCATTAGGTCAGCATTTCTTTCATAAGTCATTATGATTATCTGTTTGGATATAATAAAAAGAAACATAAGTCCCATCCGTGCTGTAAATTTCACCAATGCAAGTTCACATGTATGTATCAATACCGTATATTAAGGATGAGCGAGCTCGGATTACGCTAATCCGAGCCCACCCGAACAGTGCGGATCCGACGGGATCCGAGCACTGTTCGGGTACTTCCGGCCGCCAAAGGAATCCGAAACGAGGCTATGACATCCAAGTCTCGCGTCGGATCTCGCGAGACTCGGATGTCATAAATTCTCACCTTGCGGCCGCCGTCTTCATTTTGCCTGACATCAGGGAAGAGGGAGGGTGTGTAGAGTAGTGGTGCTCTGTCCTTGCTGAGTCCAGTGGTGCTTTATGCTTGTGTCCAGTGCTCTGTCCTTGCTGAGTCCAGTGGTGCATCAGTCCAGTGCTCTGTCCTTGCTGAGTCCAGTGGTGCTTTATGCTTGTGTCCAGGGCTCTGTCCTTGCTGAGTCCAGTGGTGCATCAGTCCAGTGCTCTGTCCTTGCTGAGTCCAGTGGTGCTTTATGCTAGTGTCCAGTGCTCTGTCCTTGCTGAGTCCAGTGGTGTTTTTGTCCTGTGCTCTGTGCTGCTGAGTACAGTGGTGCTTTTGTCCTGTGCTTTGTTCTTCTAAGTGCATAGTTATTTTAAAAGAATTAAAAAATCTTAAAAAAAATTAAAAAAAATAAAATAAAATAAAAAATTATACAAAAATAATTTTAAAAAAATATAAAAAAATAATTTAAAAAGTATTAAAAAAATTCTAGTGCTATATATTCTTGTAGTACAGAAACATTAGTACTGCAATCTATAAAAAATTGTTCACTGTTCTTGCAGTCCATAAACATAGTACTGCAATCTATAAAAAATTGTTCACTGTTCTTGCAGTCCAGAAACATTAATACTGCAATCTATAAAAAATTGTTCTCTGTTCTTGCAGTCCAGAAACATTAATACTGCAATCTATAAAAAATTGTTCACTGTTCTTGCAGTCCAGAAATCTTAGTATCAGATATTAAACTACGTTCACTGTTCCTGCAGTGCAGAAATATTAGTATCAGATATTAAATTACGTTCACTGTTCCTGCTACATCAAAAAAGCATTAACATGCCCTGCCATCAACAAAAAAAGAGGTAGTGACGCGCTTGATCTCCACCCTCTATATGCTGCAGAGGATGGAGGAGCAGAAAAAGGCCATTCAAGCCTACACAGCCACCTACGATGGGCCACGTGTTTGTGCCGCCCACTTGTGTCGCTTAGCTTAGACATCCAGCTACCTCGGTGCAACCTTTTGGCCTAAAAACAATATTGTGAGGTGTTCAGAATAGACTGGAAATTTGTGGAGTGAAAAAAAACAAAAAAACTGGATTTTAGCACTTTTTATGCTTTTTTAAAAATTAATCAGAACCCAAAACTCTAAATCAGAACCAAAACCTTTCGTCGGGTGTTTTGGTAAAACAAATCAGAACCCAAAACCGCAAGCTAATCAGAACCCAAAACCCTAAAAGTGGCCGGTGCACACCCCTACCGTATATGTGAACGAATGTACAGCTCCGAAGAATCGTAAAATCCCTTCGTATGTATATGCTGTTTGCAACTGTTGTGCCACAAACCAGTACCACCATTTCACTGTAATACTATTTTTTTTTCACTTTTCATATTGTACTAGAGAAGTTGAACATTGCTATTGTTTTTACCAGCAATAAAAGTTTTGCAAAAACACTGTGTGGTTTATTTTGAGTATTTCAGACATATTGGGGCATATTCATTATGTAATAAAGGTTATTATGGCGTTATAACTTTCATAGATTTGAAACTTTATAAAGGTTAAATGAGAAATGATTGCCAACATAAATCCAAAGGGTAATAACCCACGTGCTTTCTGCAAAAACAGTCTCGTGTAACAGTCTCGATACAAAACACAGTGATGTGCGGATTACACACCACGTGGGACTGTGATTGACATAAAAATTTACATACACACGCCCCCCAGGTCGAGGAAGTATCGGAGGATTGTCGTGGTTCTGTCGGAAGTTTACACACAATACACAGCGGAAACGAGATTGGAACGAAAATATTAAACGGTATGTAACCCCTGGGGATGCTGCAGTTGGACTTGAGCACCCAGGGGCTAATAATCACAATTGCATCAGTAAAAAAAGAGATGGCTATAGCTATTTATCAGTCCAGGAAGAAAAACTACATTTCCCACAATGCTATTGTGGAGAGGGAGCTGAGCCTAAGAAGACTGAGAAACCAGGGGGCGGAGAGAGAGGGAGAGAGAAGAGCATCCTGGGAGAGACTGAGCTGTGTGACCAGTCCAGATAGGTGACCCTAGGCAGAAGGGCACTGGATTGGTGGTCTGAGGAGAGAGAACAGACAGTCTGCAGAGATATCAGAGCTCAGTGCAGTCCTGAACAGAACCTGCTGGAAGTCTCAGTTTGAAGCTGTAGGAGGAGGTTTGCATTCACCTCTGAAGAAGGACATTTTACAAGTCAGCCAATTTGGAATCAAAGTTCAGACCTGTGACACACACTGGTGCAGATAAGTAACTGGTTATTTTTACCTATCTGTTATTATTCAAGTGGGGTTTGGACTATATCTGGCCACAAGGGCTGAAGAGTTAGGGATAGATGGGTGGGCAGGTAAAATTGCAACAAGTGTTTGTCTAATCAGCATTTGTGGAACTACAAGTCCCAGAATACAAATAGGAAATGATTTTACAGTTGTTGCTACAGGAGGGTTTGCATACTGTGACTGCTGTACCTCACTGCAAGTGATTTAAAGACATCTAAAAGCTGCAATCTGGACACATGATGTTTCCATGCCATGCTGCATCCATACAGAAGGGCCCCAACTTGCAGTGCACTGCTCCATTTGTGTGGCCTGTTTGAATACTGTATATGTGTGTGTTTGGCAGTACATTGTAGAGCTATAAGGAAAATATATATAAATTTACCCCGCAAGGTATTCCCAGTATCAGGTGCCAGTAAGGTATCTGATATATTTTTGTATAAGGCTGTGACAGTAAATGTTCATATTGTATGCTGTTAATGTTATTGATTTATTGCGAGTTATTGTGTTAACTGGGTGTTCATAGTAAGAAGTGGTGCTCCACTTTTATCCACACTGTCTTATTACTGTATTGTATTGTTTGCACTATTATTTCAAATTATACCAAAGTATATTTTTCTATAAAATTACAAAGCTGCATTTAGGGTTTCCATTTCAATAAATGTGCCTGGATGGCTTTTGCAGCACACAGTTTGTCACAGAGTGTTAATACTGGGCAGGGGGTTTCCCGAATCTCCCCCTGGTGTATCTTTTGAACACCCCCCAGAAGAGAAAGCAGCGATTCGGGTGGAGGCACTGAAAATCAAGTACCGAGGTGAGAAGCATCTGCATTGTTCAATATATATACACCCTCACAATGCATAATACAGAAGGGGGTGTTACAGTGGAGGCACTGCTGAGATCCTGATGACACACTCAGTGAAACCCATCAGCACAGACGTCATGGATAATCTAAGAGAAGAAGTGTTTTTGTGGTGTGAACAGCAGACTGTGGCCCCAACCCGATGTTTAGGGATCTATGGTGACTCTCAGGGAGTGACAGATGAGGAAGTCCTGCTTATGCTCCATAAGATTTATGGGGTAGAGTATCCTAAAATCCTTGGATGGAAAGATAGAGATGTGGATAAGACCAGTCTGATCCTATGCGAGACGCAAGCAGAATTAGATAGAGATTTTCTTCCCTCTGTCGTTTCTGGGCCGCAAAAACAAAAATGGCACATTGTGATTCCATTAAAGCCAAAACACCTAGCCGCAGCACCTCTTAACGCTGAATTTCTGGATGGAGATATTAACAGACAAGTATTCCCTCAGGCCAGGGAAGAGAATTCTCAGTCACCCTCCAGTACTAGGAAAACTGATGAGGCTCAAAGCGAACTGTTCCTCACTGCTGTACAGAAACTGGTATAGCAGTTAGAAAAGTCACAGCATGAAGGGGACTACAGAAGGCTCCGACTTTTCTCAGGAATAAAACCAGTCCCTACTGGGGAAGAAACTTACGAGGCATGGAAAGAGATGGCTTCCCAATACCTGAAGGAATGGCATTGCTCCGAATCCTATAAGAGACAGCGGATTGTTGAAAGCCTGCGAGGTCCCGCTGGAGAACTAATCCAAGCCGTACGGAGAAATGACCCCCAAGCCACTGCGCGACACTACTTAGCGACTCTAGATCAGGAATATGGAATGGAAGAGGATGCTATAGATCTTCTCTATCAGCTACACCACACCTATCAGGAGTCAGGGGAGACATTGTCCAGTTATATCTATCGACTGGACAAGCTGATCCACCTTATTGTGTCAAAGAAAGGAATACCCCTAGCAGCAGTAGACGACAGGTATATGCAGCAGTTGTTACGGGGAGCTCTGTCCCTTGACCCAGAAGCGATGAAGATAAGAAATGCTCATCTGTGACAAACATCACTTACTTTTTTTCAGTTGATACAGGATGTTAAACAAGAGGAAGTTATAATTAAGTCCAGAGAGAGGGTGACCAATAAAGTCAAGGTCGTACAGTCAAAGCTTGAGGCTGACCTTCCCAGCACTGAGTTAATGAAGATTGTGGAGAAACAAGGTGAACAGATTGCTCAGTTGTTGGAGATGCAGAAGCAGATTCAAGCACAGATGCTAAAAAACCACACTACCGAGCAACTGCACCCGAACATCCGCCCCCGACAAGTTCTCAAAGCTAACACGACTCAGAAGCAGAGCGATTGTTTGACTTGTGGAGAAGTTGGGCATTTCACTAGACAATGTCCTCAGAGGAAGAGAAGAAAGGTGGTCACCCACACCACCCCACAGGGATGGGAAGCTTTCGGAAAACTGAAAGGGAGGACCATTAACCCTCACACTGGCCCTCTAAAGAAAGTTGACACTAACACTGTGGGGAACTCTCACCTGGGATATAGTCATTTGCCCAAAGGATTGCTGGGACCCACTCCTCACGTGTCTGCATGCCTAAATGGAAGACCTTGTATAGCCTTGCTAGATAGTGGTTCACAGGTGTCCATTGTGTTCGAGAAGTGGTACCGAGAGAATCTATCTGACTTGCCCATCAAGCCATTGTGTGGACTGACCATCTTGGGTCTGAGCGACAAGAATTATCCCTACCTTGGGTACATCACTGTACCTTTGAAGTTCCCACGGGAAGTAGCTGGAATAGAAGAAGAGGTGAAGGTGGTTGCACTTGTCTGTCCTGAGGCCGAAGGAGAACCTCGAGATGTCACAGTGATTATTGGAACTAACTCCCACTTGTTCGAGATACTGGCCAACTGGTGCCAAGAGGTGGGAGGAACAAGTTATAGTAAAACACTTAAGATTCATCCTATGTGTCTGGCTGCTTATAGGAAGAAAGATTTCTCCGAAAGAAACCACTTTACAACTAAGAAGTTTTGATCAATGCTTTAATGGTAGTGATGCTAGTCAAGAAGACCGACACTGGCTAGTTATGCAAATGCTACAAAGAGAGGCTGCCTTCTCTTTGGGGGACTGGGATTTAGGCCTAGCGACAGGGGTGGAGCACCACATAAGGCTATCGGACGACAGGCCTTTCCGAGAATGGTCAAGACGCCTAGCCCCTGCTGATTTGGATGATATTCGGGAGCATTTAAGGGAGATGCTAGAGAATGATGTGATTGAGAAATCTGAGAGCCCCTATGCTTCTCCTATTGTGGTGGCTATAAAGAAGACGGGAAAAATACGGATGTGCGTGGACTACCGGACATTAAACAAGCGCACTATTCCTGATCAGTACACTGTCCCTAAGATAGACGAAGCCCTTGATTGTCTTCAGGGAAGCAAAAGGTTTTTTGTGCTAGATCTACGCAGCGGGTACTATCAGATATTGATGAGTCAGAAGGATGCTGAGAAAACCGCCTTCATCTGCCCGGTTGGATTCTTTCAGTTCAAAAGATTGCCACAAGGATTATCAGGGGCTCCAGCCACTTTCCAAAGATGCATGGACGATGTTGTGGGTGACATGAATTTTAGGGAAGTGCTGGTATACTTGGACGATTTGATAGTATTTGGCCGAACACTGAATAAGCACAACGAAAGACTCCTCAAGGTATTGGATCGCTTAATAAAGAAAGGGTTGAAGTTGTCCCTTGACAAGTGTAGCTTCTGTAAAACCCAGGTCAAGTATGTGGGATATGTTGTGGATCGGGAAGGAATTTCTACAGATTCAGCGAAGATAGAAGCGGTAAAGAATGGCCTCGACCAACAATATTGAAGGAATTAAGGTAGTTTTTGGGATTCTGTGGCTATTACAGAAGGTTTGTCCCAAACTACAGTAAAATTGTCAAGCCTCTTACAGATCTAACTCGAGGTTACCCTGCTCCAAGAGGTTCCCATCGGAAAGAGAAACCATTGTTCTGGGTAAAGGATGCGTTTGAGGAAAGATGGAATGAGGCTTGTGAACAAGCTTTTGAGGGATTGAAAACCTGCCTGATTCAAGCGCCTGTTCTGGCATATGCCGATCCAGAGTTGCCATACATTCTGCATGTAGATGCCTCCTTTGAGGGACTTGGGGGAGTGTTATACCAAGTGCAAGAAGGAAGGTTACTGTCACGGTCGTCTGAATGTCTTGATCCGATTCGGGACCCTTGGGACTAGCTGGAGCATGAGTGAAACAGAACTTAGCAGCCTGGATGATCTTTTTGCTCATTGTAGAGTATAGCAGAGGAATGAGCAGTCTAGAAATGTTGACAGGAACAGTGCACTAGTAATGCAGACAGGAACAGTGCACTTTGTAATTCTGACAGGAACACTGCACTTGTAATGCAGTCAGGAACACTGCACTTGTAATGCAATCAGGAACACTGCACTTGCAATGCAGACTGGAACACTGCACTTGTAATGCAGTCAGGAACACTGAAGCCAAGAACTATCCTCTGGAGAGAAGTGTGTTGTTCTGGCAATGAACAGATCACAGCAGCAGGTTTAAATAGGATGTCCCAAACAACTATTGGCTGATCAGTTCATGTGATCACAGCTTCTGAATCTGGTTGGTTTGGAATGATCACCTGACTGCATCCAAGATGGCCGCGCCCATGCAGCAGGACAAACAGTATGTGTTTGTTTACAAATGAAGGTGTGGAGAACGGGAATGCTGCAGATGACCAGAAGGGACCCAGGTAGCCGTGATATGACAGCGGCGGATGAGGTAAGTGCGGCTAAGATCCCGATTTGTGACAGTACCCTCTCCCTTACGAGTGGCCACTGGACACTTAGATTGGGGCTTAGTTGGAAACTTGCGGTGAAATTTTTTGATGAGAGATGGAGCGTGAACATCAGAAGCTTTGATCCAGGCCCTCTCTTCTGGACCATAGCCTTTCCAGTCGACTAGATATTGTAAGGTTTTATGTCGAAACCGAGAGTCCAAGATCTCTTTAATTTCATATTCGTCACCATGTTCAGTCTGCACTTCAGGAGAAACCAGTTTGGGTCTATAAAACCGATTTAGCACCAGTGGTTTCAAGAGAGAGATATGGAAGGTGTTGGGTAACCTGAGGTAAGATGGTAGATGTAATTTGTAGGACACTGGATTGATGACTCGGGAGATGTTAAACGGTCCAATAAAGCGAGGAGCGAATTTCATAGATGGAACTCTGAGGCGTAGATTGCGAGTAGACAGCCAGACTCTGTCTCCGGGTTTCAAGCTTGGAATGGCTTGTCGCTTTTTGTCGGCCTGAATTTTGTAGCGTTGGGACGCTTTAAGTAGAGATTCCCGTACCTGGCGCCAGTGGCCTGAAAAATTCTTTAGGAAAACTTCAGAGGCAGGTACTGAGGCTGTAGGAAGTGGAGTAAACAAGGGTACCCTGGGGTGTAGGCCATAGACCGTATGAAATGGAGTGGAAGCAGAGGATTCGTGATAATGATTATTATGAGCAAATTCTGCCCAAGGAAGCAGATCCACCCAGTCGTCTTGAGAAGAGGATATGTACAAACGGAGAAATGTTTCTAGGTCTTGATTAACTCTTTCCGTTTGCCCGTTGGATTGGGGATGATAGGCCGAAAAGAAGTTTAGTTTGATCTGTAGTGCTTGGCACAAGGATCTCCAGAATTTCGCCACAAACTGAACTCCTCTATCTGAGACGATTTCTTCAGGACACCCATGCAAACGGAAGATCTCCTTTATAAATTGCTGAGCCAGGATAGGTGCTGATGGGAGTCCACGGAGAGGAACAAAATGCGCCATTTTAGAGAATCGGTCAACGATGACCCAGATGGTATTGAAATTATTAGAATTGGGCAAATCGGAAACAAAGTCCATAGAAATATGGGTCCAGGGTTTGGTGGGAATAGGCAGAGGCAAAAGTTGACCAGCTGAAGATTGTCTTGAACTTTTATGTTGGGCACAGCTGCCACATGCGGAAAAAAATTGCTGAACATCCTGATGAAGCGTAGGCCACCAGTAGCTTCTCAATATGAAAGATTGAGTTTTGCGAATGCCAGCATGACCGGCAAATCTGGAACAATGTGCCCATTGGAGCAATTTTTTACGCAGATTCTCAGGAACAAAAGTTTTCCCCTGGGGAGGTGTATTGTCGGGTCTACTGACTGCGATGCTGAGTGGGCTGATAATAGGCCGTGGATCCACAATGATGGAATCTTCTTCTTTTACCATAGAACGTGACAGAGCTTCGGCCTTGCGATTTTTGGAACCGGGACGGAAGGTGACATGGATATCAAATCGAGAAAAGAATAGTGCCCATCGGGCCTGACGTGGATTCATGCACTGTGCAGTTTTAAGGTAGAGCAGATTCTTGTGATCCGTGTATATTGTGACAGGATAACGAGCTCCCTCAAGTAAATGTCTCCACTCTTCAAGCGCCAATTTGATGGCAAGCAGCTCTTTGTCCCCTATGGCATAATTTCGTTCAGCTGGTAAAAATTTTCGGGAGAAGAACCCGCAGGGATGCCATTGCTCATCAGCTGGTTTTTGGGAGAGAACTGCCCCTACTCCGACAGATGAGGCATCAACTTCCAAGTAGAATGGACAGGTTAAATCTGGTTGCCTCAGTATGGGAGCAGAAATAAATGCTTGTTTCAGAAGTTGAAAAGCAGATTGGGCTTCTTCAGACCACTTGGCAGGATTAGCTCCTTTTTTGGTGAGGGCGGTGAGTGGTGCTACTACAGTAGAGTAGCCACGAATAAATTTTCGATACTAGTTAGCAAATCCCAGAAATCGCTGTACTGCCTTTAGTGTAGATGGTTGAGGCCAGTTAAGAATAGCTTGCACCTTCTCTGGGTCCATACGGAGACCGGTGCCCGAGATGATATACCCCAAGAATGGAATGGATTCAACTTCGAAGGTGCATTTTTCAAGCTTGCAATACAGTTTATTCCTTCTGAGACGGCTGAGGACCTCTTTAACATGTCTGCGATGGGACTGGATATCAGAGGAGAAAACGAGGATATCGTCCAAATATACCACAATAGTATGGTACAGTAAGTCCCGAAAGATTTAGTTTATGAAATTCTGAAAAACCGCTGGGGCATTGCTCAGACCGAATGGCATGACAAGATATTCGTAGTGCCCATCCCTGGTGTTAAAGGCGGTTTTCCATTCATTGCCACGCCTGATACGGATCAAATTGTAGGCCCCGCGGAGATCCAACTTCGTAAATATTTGCGCACCTTTGACTCTGTCAAATAACTCTGTGATGAGGGGCAGAGGATACCGGTTCTTGATGGTAATGTCGTTGAGACCTCTGTAATCGATGCAGGGACGTAATCCACCATCTTTTTTTTTTACAAAAAAGAACCCGGCTCCTGCCGGTGAAGAGGATGGGCGAATAAAGCCCCTTTCCAAGTTCTCTTTTACATATTCAGACATAGATTTTGTCTCGGGGATAGAAAGAGGGTAGACTCTGCCACGCGGTGGGGTTTTACCCGGAACAAGATCAATGGGACAGTCCCAATCCCGATGAGGTGGTAGAGTTTCAGCGGCCTGAAAACGTCTGTGAACTCTTGGTAGGCAGAAGGAACTGGCAAAATTTCCTTATCAGAGGTGGAGCAATGTGGAAGAACACGTTGTAAACAGGACCCGAAACAAGTTGGAGCCCACGCCAGGATTTGTGGAGTCGACCAGTCAATATGGGGGTTATGCGTTTGAATCCATGGAAACCTGAGAACCACAGGGCTAGTGGCTTCTGGGATGACCAAAAAGGTAAGAGACTCGGAATGCAGAACTCCTATTTGGAGCGTCACTGGAGAAGTCTGATGTGTAATGGTACCCCCTGGAATACGGCTACCGTCAACCGCAGAGAGAAAGATGGTCACTGGAATTTTCTCTAGTGGAATGGCTAGTTCAGCAGCTAATCTGGCAGACATGAAATTCCCAGCTGCTCCAGAATCCAGCAGGGCTGAAATGTATTGGGAGCCTTGAGCGTGTTTCAGAGTGACTGGGATAATACAGTCCTTGCCTTGTGGGGAGCGAAGAGCCACTCCTAGGCTCACTTCCTCATCGTCAGCTAGGAGGTTGTGTTTACCCGGCTTACGAGGACAATGATGTAACAGATGTCCGGAACTGGCACAGTATAAGCAAAGTTTCTCTCTAACTCGCCGTTCTCGCTCGGTGGGTAAAAGACGTGCTTTGCCTAATTGCATGGGTCCTTCAGGGAAAGGAGACGGTACATGGACCCGTTGGATAGGGTGGAACTTGGGGTGTTTCAGCTTCCTCTTTTCTAGAGCTCTTTCTCTGAACCGAAGATCAACCCAATTGCAGGTGGTAATCAATTGGTCTAGCGTTGTAGGTAAGTCCCGAGACGCTAATACATCCTTAATGTGGTCAGACAGGCCCTGCCAGAAAACCGCAACAAGAGCATTGTTATTCCAAGATAGTTCAGAGGAAAGTGTTTGAAATTGAACGGCATATTGGCCCACAGACTGCTGCCCTTGCCGAAGGCGCAGAATATCTAAAGCGGCTGACGTTGTTCTTCCAGGCTCGTCGAATATTCTGCGGAAGGTAGACAGGAAGCTATCAATATCAAATAAAATTGGGTCAGATATTTTTCCCAGAGCGGTGATGCCCATGCCAGAGCTTGCCCTGATAGTAGCGAAACAATATAAGCAGTATTGGTACGTGCAGTGGGGAAATTTCCGGGTTGTAATTCAAAGTGTATACTACACTGGTTGAGAAACCTGCGGCAATTCTTCGGATCGCCATTGTATTTAGCTGGCGTGGGAAGATGGAGTCTGGATGAAGTAAGTAGTGAAGCAGGTATTACTGGCTCAGGCGGAGTATGGGATGGTTGACTGCGGAATAACTGCAAGGTATCCATACGTGTAGAAACATCCTGCAGCAATCTCAAAATTTGCCCCTGGTTAGTTTCTTGTCTCTCAATGCGTTCAGCTAATATTTGGACAGAGTCCTCCCTCGGGGTATGTTCCCCTAGCGGATCCATTTGGCCAGAACAAACTGTCACGGTCGTCTGAATGTCTTGATCCGATTCGGGACCCTTGGGACTAGCTGGAGCATGAGTGAAACAGAACTTAGCAGCCTGGATGATCTTTTTGCTCATTGTAGAGTATAGCAGAGGAATGAGCAGTCTAGAAATGTTGACAGGAACAGTGCACTAGTAATGCAGACAGGAACAGTGCACTTTGTAATTCTGACAGGAACACTGCACTTGTAATGCAGTCAGGAACACTGCACTTGTAATGCAATCAGGAACACTGCACTTGCAATGCAGACTGGAACACTGCACTTGTAATGCAGTCAGGAACACTGAAGCCAAGAACTATCCTCTGGAGAGAAGTGTGTTGTTCTGGCAATGAACAGATCACAGCAGCAGGTTTAAATAGGATGTCCCAAACAACTATTGGCTGATCAGTTCATGTGATCACAGCTTCTGAATCTGGTTGGTTTGGAATGATCACCTGACTGCATCCAAGATGGCCGTGCCCATGCAGCAGGACAAACAGTATGTGTTTGTTTACAAATGAAGGTGTGGAGAACGGGAATGCTGCAGATGACCAGAAGGGACCCAGGTAGCCGTGATATGACAGCGGCGGATGAGGTAAGTGCGGCTAAGATCCCGATTTGTGACAGTTAAGACCAGTCTACTACATCAGTCGAGGTCTCTCACCCAGTGAACGGAACTACCCGGTGCATAAGTTGGAGTTCCTGGCCCTTAAGTGGGCAGGTGTTGACAAACTTCACGACTACTTGTATGGAGTACCATTCGAAGTGCATACAGACAACAATCCCCTCACATATGTGCAGACCACAGCGAAGCTAGATGCAACTGGGCACAGATGGTTGGCGGCGCTGGCCATTTACAATTTCACAATAAAGTACAGGCCTGGGAAAAGAAATGTAGATGCCGATGCTTTGTCAAGATTACCGGGAAGGTTTGTGGAATCTCAGGAAGAAGAATGGATAGAGTTGCCAGCTCCAGAAGTGAAGGGGATGTGTCACGAGGGACGTGTGGTCGTGCCTCCAGTCAAAGAATGCTTAACAGCTCTAGGGGCAACGACAGATGCGCTACCAAGACAATATTGCTGGCTGAGTCAAATGGAGCTCAGTGACCTTCAGAAGTTAAGTTCGAGCCAAGTCAAGAGTATAGAGAAACCAGCCGCAAAGATGGCAGAGGGAGGAAACAGCTAGTATTGCCAAAGAAGCATCGTCCCATGGTTCTCTGTGCATTGCACAATAAACACGGCCACCTGGGAATAGAGAAGACCATGAGTTTAATTTCAGATAGATTCTACTGGCCGAAAATGGAGAAAGACATTGAAAGTTATTGTAAATCTTGTGGGACATGCGTACTTCGGAAATCCCTCCCAGAGAAGGCTGCCCCCTTAAAGAATATATCCAGCAATGGGCCTTTAGAGTTAGTCTGTATTGACTTTCTATCAGTGGAACCGGATGAAAGCAACAAGTGTAACATTCTAGTGGTGACAGATCATTACACCCGTTATGCTCAAGCCTACCAGACAAAAGACCAGAGAGCTGTGACCGTGGCAAAAATCCTATTGGAAAAGTTCTTTGTCCACTATGGACTGCCTGCCCGCATTCATTCAGATCAGGGACGGGATTTTGAGAGCAAGCTAATAAAAGAACTGTGCGAGGTCTGCGGGATAAAGAAGTCCAGGACTACTCCTTTCCATCCCCAAGGAGATCCGCAGCCGGAGAGATTTAATCGGACCCTTCTCAGCATGATGGGCACTTTGGACACTAAAAAAAAGGCACATTGGAGTAGGCACATCAGCCATTTGGTCCACGCCTACAATTGCACGAAAAACGAGTCCACGGGGTACTCCCCATATCTCTTAATGTTTGGAAGGGAGGCTAGATTACCAATCGATATCTGTTTTGGAGTGGACACTGCTGATCCCGAAGAAAAGCCCCATTTGAAATATGTAGAGCAGCTGAAACAAGAACTAAAGGAGGCCTACAGACTAGCGGAAGCAGCTGCATCAAAAGCTGGACAACGAAACGAGGGTCGTTACTATCTACAGGTCAAGGAGCATATTCTGGAGCCAGGTGATAGGGTTTTACTTAGACACTTGGGCCTCCCGGGGAAACACAAGTTAGCCAATCGTTGGCGAAAGGATCCTCATGTTGTGGTTGCGAAATTGCCAGACATCCCAGCCTATCGAATTAGGCCCGAGGGGCTGACAGGCCCTATAAAGACATACCATCGACAACATTTGCTTCCCATCAGAGATGGTGTTCGGTTCTGGGAGGAGCCTGAAACAGATGAGCCAAAAGTGTCCACACCCAGAAGATCACGACGATTCAGAGAACCGATCACAGAAGAAGATGAGGAAGGAGATGATTGGGGGTATGATGCTCCAGGGAAATTGGGAGAAATAGATTGGAGACAAGATATCAGAAGGCTCACGAGGTCTACCGAGGGGGCCGCTGTAAGACCTCCACAAGTAGAAGAAAGGAGAACTATGGCTGCCATTTCAGATGAAGGTGTCAACCCAAGAGTAGCTGGACGGTTGGATTCTCAGTGTTCAGTGGAAGAAGGATCTAACCAGAGAGTTGACATGGATGGGGACGTTGTTGATCCAGATGGAGGATACACTGAACGCCCCAAAAGGGTGTTGGGGGGAGAGGGAGAGAACCCACCAGTTCAGGGTCGGCCCAAAAGGACCCCTAGAGCCCCAATGATGTTGACTTATGATAGTCTAGGTCATATGACTGAGATTCCTAAGGTGAATCATCCTTGCTGGGTATATCAGTGGCCATATCTGACTCCCATATCTGTTATGTCAGGGCCTATTGTGTATGGGTGTGAGAGTGTGTATAGACAGGATGTCTTAACCCCTTTAAATTTGCAGGATGTGGGACAAGCCTCATCATTTGTTCATTGTGGACTTACCCCACAGGGGGAGTGTGTAACCCCTGGGGATGCTGCAGTTGGATTTGAGCACCCAGGGGCTAATAATCACAATTGCATCATTAAAAAATGAGATGGCTATAGCTATTTATCAGTCCAGGAAGAAAAACTACATTTCCCACAAGTCTGCAGAGATATCTGAGCTCAGTGCAGTCCTGAACAGAACCTGCTGGAAGTCTCAGTTTGAAGCTGTAGGAGGAGGTTTGCATGCACCTCTGAAGAAGGACATTTTACAAGTCAGCCATTTTGGAATCAAAGTTCAGATCTGTGACACACACTGGTGCAGATAAGTAACTGGTTATTTTTACCTATCTGTTATTATTCAAGTGGGGTTTGGACTATATCTGGCCACAAGGGCTGAAGAGTTAGGGATAGATGGGTGGGCAGGTAAAATTGCAACAAGTGTTTGTCTAATCAGCATTTGTGGAACTACAAGTCCCAGAATACAAATAGGAAATGATTTTACAGTTGTTGCTACAGGAGGGTTTGCATACTGTGACTGCTGTACCTCACTGCAAGTGATTTAAAGACATCTAAAAGCTGCAATCTGGACACATGATGTTTCCATGCCATGCTGCATCCATACAGAAAGGCCCCAACTTGCAGTGCACTGCTCCATTTGTGTGGCCTATTTGAATACTGTATATGTGTGTGTTTGGCAGTACATTGTAGAGCTATAAGGAAAATATATATAAATTTACCCCGCAAGGTATTCCCAGTATCAGGAGCCAGTAAGGTATCTGATATATTTTTGTATAAGGCTGTGACAGTTAATGTTCATATTGTATGCTGTTAATTTTATTGATTTATTGCGAGTTATTGTGTTAACTGGGTGTTCATAGTAAGAAGTGGTGCTCCACTTTTATCCACACTGTCTTATTACTGTATTTTATTGTTTGCACTATTATTTAAAATTATACCAAAGTATATTTTTCTATAAAATTACAAAGCTGCATTTAGGGTTTCCATTTCAATAAATGTGCCTGGATGGCTTTTGCAGCACACAGTTTGTCACAGAGTGTTAATACTGGGCAGGGGGTTTCCCGAATCTCCCCCTGGTGTATCTTTTGAACACCCCCCCAGAAGAGAAAGCAGCGATTCGGGTGGAGGCACTGAAAATCAAGTACCGAGTTGAAAAGCATCTGCATTGTTCAATATATATACACCCTCACAATGCATAATACAGAAGGGGGTGTTACAGGTATGACCAACCAAATGAGGCGACAATCGTCCATTTGGGCAGACTGTCGACCATCGTGTAACTGTACACACTGACCCAACTTTTGAAAGAGCGGTCGTATGTCGGCTGTTTCAGCCGATTATTGGACGAAAACAGTGTAGTGTGTACCCAGCTTTACTGGCACTGATGGCCCTCCGGAAGTGTTATACTGAAGTTTCTGAACTTCTTGTATCGGACCGCATGCAAACACAGGTCCTGTGGGTTCCACAGGACTGTACAATTTCCTTTGCGATGGTAACATTCAGTGTAGGTTGCTCTGAAGGAATGTAATAGTACCGTTGTTCAGACTGATCTAATTGTTAGTCTCCAGGAGGTAATCAATCCAAATACCGAGACCACCCTAAGCTTGGTTTAGATGCACAGCTGACGCGTGTCGTCCTGCAAAGATTAGGACTTTCTCAACAAGAGCCAGAATCATCTGGTATGGATTTTATTTTTTCATTTTTGTTTTTTCTATGTTTAATGTAATATAATAACAATGTAATTGTCTGTAAAGGGTCATAACTATAAAACATTTATTGCTAACATCAAAGCAGAATAAACACAGTTCAATGGAACAACGATACAGCCTTTGTAGCTTTACAGCTGGGACTCCTTGTTTTTACGGTTGATGTTGTACAAGATGAATGTTTAAACAACTTGTGTAAAATTATGCCTCTTAAATACACTTGAGATGTCATAACCCAATAATTAATTAGATTAGTTATTAATAAGATCATTTGAATCATTATTATTGCTTAATATACAATTTCCTACTACAATATCATAACTCAGTAAGCATACAGGACTGAATATTGTAATGCAATTAATTCACAAGGCTGTCACTAAACGTTCAATCCTGGGAAGCCTTCTTACTCACACTCTGCACATTCATATACCTACAGGTGCACAACCTAAACTAGCAAAGAGAAGGAAAAAAAAATATGGTTATGGACAAGCTAGGTAAATTAAAATACCAATTAATTCTTGGCAGAAGATGTAGGACATAAAGCAATTCAAACACTTTACATAAATCTTATATGGCTTATATAATAATTATATCTCCACCAATAGTTGCCCAAAAAAATCAGAGACACTTTCAGGCTGAGCAGGTGCATCTAAACACATAGAAAGCAGTGCATGGAAGATAGACATTTGTGTCCTACAAACCACATAGTGACATGTTTACTGAACTTGTTTTTAATGTTATTATAATATTTTTTTTTCAGACTTTGTATACTCCTTTTCAATAAAAATCAATTAGAAAACACATAAAAGTTAAAAGATACCCTGCTGATTTCACACAGCATACAGATTTCTTGTCCTGAACATTTGGAAATTACAAAAATCAGGGATTGTTCCATAGACAAATCTATAAAATCTGGTCCTATCCCTGAAAATCAATGAGTGGTATGTACTATTATATTGCATATGATTTTATTTTGTATGGAAAACAATAGAAGAAATTAAAGGATAACTTAGCGAAAATTAAATTTTAGGTGGGTTTCATTAAGTTCAACAATAATATTGAGTATTACATACCTAGGGTCTGGTGTTTCCTTTTCATCTGACAGGTCCTGTGATACTTGGAAGAATCCAGCAACACCCCTGCTGAAGTGGGTCTTTCTGTTAACATTCAGAGGACAGTGTCACTGAACTCTTACAGACATCAGAGAGCCAGTCAGACCAGGAAGAACCCCGGAACCCAGATAAGTAATATTAAGTATTATTGTTTTACTACTATGGAGTATTGTATGTGACACAAATAATCCATCTACTAAGATATTTGAAAGCTGATAAAAGATGTATCAGCATTCAAATAATTGCATTTTACAAAGAGAAAGAAAAGTACATCTTCCTCAACTACTTAAGAATAAATTCACTTTACACATAATCCTATAAGTCAATATTTAAACATCACATACATTTAGGCAACTATATAATCACAAAAAGCACTCAGCTAGTGACTGTAACCTTGCTGAGTACATTGTGCATGTGTTTATGATATATTGTATACCCACTTATCACATGTTGTAAATTTATATCTGTCATCTTCATTGGTAAAAACAAACAATGTATATTGCGCTGTCATTTGGAGGAGACAGAGTCCTCTATTTAAAAATGTTTTTACTGTCCAATGTCTACATAAATGCATCAACAAAAGGAAGATGAGAGCCGGAAGCACAAAACTCACATGGAAATGGAGAGGAGAGTAAGCAAGAGCAGTGCATGAATGATCAAAGTACACTTGTAAAACTGCCCATCTGTCTTACCTAAGGAAGCGGTGGAAAATGGAACAGATCACTAAACACATAACTGCAGAAATTTGACAGGTTTTATATGATTAAGAGAGTTCTACATGCACACATTGATCATTCATCCACCACTCAAAAGTCACCTCTCACCTTCATGTGGTGTCTGTGCTGCTCTCATCTTTTTATTATGACACTGGAGATGCTTTCACCTTTGGGTATAAATCAGAGTGGGTGTAAAAAATTAAAATTCACATAAAATAAAATAAAGAAATTGACCTCAAATACATCAGATTGTCTCAAAGTAAAGGAGATTGCTTGTTACTATCATTAAACAACATTTCTCTGCCCGGCTTGCAGGAAAAAAATACAAGTGCTAAATAGAATAGAATTGCTGATTGACAGTTACCTCCGTTCAGGCCACACAGTTTGCAAATACTAAATACTAAAAAAAACAGACAACAGGCACACCCACCATATCCTCAACCAGCCCCAGTGCTAGACAGCATGGACTGGTTTCCACTTTAACTGGAAGACCACCAGCATGGGGTACACTTGCTGTAGGGAAAACCAGTACCAGACTGATCAGCACATGTGCCTTTATAGGGAATGAAACAGCAAAACCAGCACTTATCCCCACCACTACCACCAGCCCAGAAGCTATAACCCCCATTCTCTTCCCTGGGCTATAGGAGCTTTGGGTAAGGAGCAAGATTGGGACCCCTGTAATGGCAATGGTACCTCAGTGGTCTCAGTATAAGGACAGGGATATCAATTGTACCAAATCATATCAAATAAAAAATATTTTAACAGACGAATTGGAGATATTGGCCCAAAGCCATAAGGGTTAATTGACCACTTTGTTGGGCCAGAATCTGCATATATGCACATCCTGAGATGGTGATAACAGCATTGCACTTGTTAAATAGGCTCTCCCAGGCATATAGGAATCTTTAAACTTTTTGTCAGCAATAGTGCTTTCCTCCATCAATAAATCAGTCTCTATGTCTTGGCTGTACTTTCATGGCTGAAGCTTTCATTAGGTGCAGTACTCATTTTCTAGAAATGTATCCCATTTCATACATTTTGTATAAGGAGGAGGTAGATTTACTAAAACTGCTAAACAGGAAAGGTGGAGGTGTAACAACATATCAGATTCTACCAGTGATTTTCTAAAATGAACTAGATATATGATAGCTAGAATGTGATTAGTTGCTATGGACAACACCTCCAATTTTCCTTTTTAGAAGTTTTAGTAAATTTACCCCATGGACACTTCATGTACTTTCCCCAACATTGTTTTGTGGGCAAGCATGCTACAATTCCTATGAAACATAGTGGCAGAACACTGGCTGATAGTATGGTCATTTTAGACAATTAGCTTGACAATGGTGGGCTGCACCCAGAAGAAAAATTGTGAGTTAGTTGTTTTATTATTTTGTTTTGTATTAAACCTACACGTCAAATATTTGCTTAAAAATATAAAACCTCCTTAAACAGAATCTCTGCAAATGACAAAACTCTACAGTGCTAAAACGTATTCACAGCTAGTGATAAAGTTTGTTGCATGGCAGACTAGTCAGCATTACTGGTCACTGGGTATGAACTTGTCCCCAGGTTTAGCCAGTGAATGGAACACAATGCTTTGGTATTACCAACCGATAGTAAATGGTTAGCTGCCCTCAAGAGCCCAGGCTAAGGAACTCGATTTGGTAAATCATCTTATCCAGTTTCATTTGCTCACAGAAGAGCTAAAGACACTGAACGACACCAAGAGAAAAGTTAACCTACTTGGTCTCACTGCTCCACATATGAGGCAAAAATGAATGGGGCTGCGGAAGTGTTCCAGACTGCAGTTTCTGGAACTTTCCAAGGTCATAAAGTAAAATACCACAAGATGGAAATGTCCATGTCCACCCACCCATACGTTAAAAAGGACATGCATACTTTAACAAATCAAGTACTTCAGCCAAAGGGACTGCCAGGGAGAATATTTTGTTAGTTGGTTGATGAACTGGAGAATAGATAGGGATTTTAACAAATTGCTAGCTGGCTAACAGTGATTATCTTCCTCTATTTTGACAATGTCATCACCCTCATCATCATCCCAAACAGTGATGTCAAGATCATCAGTATTATTACGAGTCGCAGTGGTGGCAACTCGTCTCCTTTCACCAGGGGCCACATCCCAGCTGTTGGCCCGACAGCAGGGACGTCACTTCCGGATTTTGTATCCCAGCTGTCACCAGGGCAACAGCCGGGACGCTTTCTCCTGCACCGCTGCGGCAGGCTAAACTGACAGCTTGGCACATGCGTGCCAGCAAGTGATTTTATTAACTTCCTTATGATGCTGATTAAGTGCTCCTGAGCTTTTCTTCCCCTGATTGGCCAATCTAGGTATATAAGGCAGGGAGGGCTTAGCCTTCCTGCCGGTTATAGTGTCCTGAATGTGCCTCACAATTGCTAACCAGCTCAGACTGTGTACACTCTGCCTGATTTCTATTTGACTAACCATTGTGACCCTTGACTTTACTCTCTTGACTCTGCCTGAACTCTGACTGCCCCTGACGTCTGCCTGTCTTTTGGATAATTCTTTGCTAGCTACCAGCCCTGACCTTTGGCCTCTCCCTGTTTACCCTGCTTGCTGTCAACTCACGGCTTTTGTACTGACTCTGGAGATTCGTTTCCTGCGCCCAATTTCACCTGTGAGCAACCCTAGCTCTACGGGAAAGGTGGCTGTTAAAGGTTAAGACCTCTATATCACCTATTCTAAAAGTTTATCTTAGTAGCCGCTAGCCTTAACAATCACACAATATTAGTTCATCCCCACTGGAATATAGCAGTATAGAATCTGTTTGTAATTGGTGGCAAGAATCGTATTCCTCATACAATTTGTAGTTCATTTTGTTGATCACCAGTTTTCTACATTTTTGGGAAGTAGACTCCTCCAATGATCACTCACAATGTTCCCAGCTGTGCTAAACACTCTTTCAGAGTACATACTGGAGGGTGGGCAGCTTAAGTACACCATAGCTAGTTTGTAGAAGGTGCTCCGAGTTGCATTTTCTTTCCTCCCAGAATTCAAAGAGACTGTCTTATTTCTACATTATCATTAAAGTAATCCTCCATGATTGAAATAATACAAGGTGTATCAGCTAAAGGCATGGTAGTAGTGTCAGTATATTTAGGCATTTTTTTTAAGCCTGACCAGATGTCATAATAAGTTATAATAATTAGAGTGCTATCTACTAGTTGAAAACATTAAAAACATATGAAATTACAATATAACAATTTACACAATAATAAAATACTAAATTCAAGAGGTTTCAAAGAATAACATTCAATATTCACCAACATCCTTATACTAACATATTTCTATCATATAGCAGATGTTGAATGTTGTCTGCTGGTGGGCCTATTGCCATTCAGCTGGTACCATATATAACATGGTATATACCGAGCGGAGGCTTATTTTTTTCTCTGGTTTTGTCTCAAAATATTGCCTTATGAGGCCTTTGCATCTGTCCTTTAAGCCTTGCAGGATGTTAGCCCCTATAGCTGGGAGGTGAGTACATTTGATTTTAACTGCATTTTAATGATGTTTAAAGCATATAGGTCAGTGTAGGACCTACATATAATGAAGTGCCCTTGATGCTAGAATGCAGGCTTAAATTTGTTTATCAAAATATGAGCTAATACCTCATGTTTTCATTTACTAGATACACATATAGGCAGTGTTAAGGATAAGCACTGACAACAACTGTATTTTTGTCTTGTAAAAATCAATTCCACACCAACAAAATGGCTGCTAGAGGAATACACACAATACCATACAGTACTATGCTATAAAGTACAGTACAATACCTTAAAGTGACCACCAACACAAATGGCCACTTAATTTCCACTCAGGAGAACAAACTAGACAATGTCTCACTATGGGGATTACCACCTATAAATTGCAGGCCTAAATTACTGGGACCACAGGATAATCCTCGCTGAACTCACTGCTCCATTACCAGGGCTCTTTCTGCCGCCGGCCGTCTTGAGCTCAACATCTTCTTGCTTCTTTTGTTGCTGGCAGGGGCACTCCTAGCCCTGGCAAGGGCTCCCTGCTGTCCGTTGAACGCTGCTCCCATTGTCTGCGCTGCCTGTGTCTGGATGTCCCACGGCGTCCTCTCATACTGGCTCTGCCACAGTTGATGGCTATTTATTAGCCATCGTATGGACGTGACTTGGTGACACAACGAGCCCTGATTGGTTAGATACGGCAACAGAAATACAAACGGCCGGAGAGGAGCCCTGATTGATTTATGTCTCTGGCCACCAATTGATTGACAGCCGGAGGTGAGCCCTGACTGGCTCACCTGACAGCTTCGCCTGCGCTGGATGAGTTTTCTTTTCTTTTTCCTTTCTCTCTTGTTTTCTTTGCCCTCTTCACGGGCTCCGGGGCTC
The DNA here is from genome assembly GCF_038048845.1 of Mixophyes fleayi. NCBI lineage: Eukaryota > Metazoa > Chordata > Amphibia > Anura > Limnodynastidae > Mixophyes > Mixophyes fleayi. Next base: position 93,225,402 of record NC_134409.1, read on the forward strand.
ACCTTTTCGGACTAGTACCAGATTATTGTTTGATGCTTTGTAGCAGATGTCATAATAACTTTTCACATTGGTGTGCTTTGTTGACTCATCATCAATGTGACTCTTAGAAAAGAGGAGTTTTTTCCTGGTAGTAGTATTTGCAGGAGAATTTGATGCTGTGGATATGTCACGTGTGACTGAAGCTGCCAGCTTGCTAACATGGAGCTGTTTTCATGTAGTGATCCAATTTCAAGATGTTGCAAACCTTTGGGTCCTGGCGAAGTGAATAAAGAACTTGATCTGCAATGCTGACATAGTTTGCAGAATCGCTAATTTTCATCTCCTTCTTCAGCTTCTGCAGCTGCTTTTGTAATACTTTGATTAGGGGTATGAACAGACTCAAACTGGTAGTGTCTGAACTCACTTCATTTGTTACCATTTCAAATGGTTTGAGCAACTTGCATAAAACAGAAGTGTTACCTTCTTTCTAGCTGTAAAGCAACATGATTCCCCTCTCCCTATTTTATGGCTTGATGTGTAGGTCTTGATGGCTTGTTGCTGTTCCTCTAGTCACTGAATATAAAGTGTGAAATTCCACCTTGTTACTAGCTCTGCTTTAGTTGATGGCATAGCAGATGATATTTTTTTGCAGCTGCTGCAATGTTCTATATGTTGTAAATGTCCAGAAATGTTATGGGCCATGTATAGCATCCCCTGTACTGACTTCTCATTTTTTTAGAAATTCTACACTACCAAGTTTATTGTATGTGCAAATCATGGTACATGTTGCAATTCACCCAGCCATAATCGTCAATGAGCAATGCTGAGGACAGTCTTAGCGAGGTGAGTCATTTTGCTATGGCATGCCCGAGTTTTTCCAACAGATTGACACGGGTATATTTCATTGTGAAACCAGTTATACAAAGAATAGCTTGTCTGTGAATGACCTGGCATTGTGTGCTAGCACTACTATGCTAAAAGGATGATGAGGAGAATGATGATGAAGCTACCTGCTGCTGGAGACACACCAACCCAATGGGCAATCACGGTCATTAAGTCCTTTGTTTGACCAATATCACTTGTTCACATAGTTAAGTGTATAGTCGGTACAATGGCATTTTCTAGGGACTGAATTACTTTTTCATTAACTTCCTGGTACAGCTGAGTAATAACTGTATGGGGGAAATGGAATCGAGAGGAATTAGGCAGCGTGGACACATGACCTCAACTGATCGGCTACAACATTGGGCTCATCCAATTGACCTGAAATTTGGTATACTGACATTATTTGACAAAAAAAATAGAATAGTGAAGTCAGTTAACTTCCATCATCCCCCCTTCCCCCCCTGTGGGAGGGGTAGTAAATGCTAAATTTACGAGTTGAGGGGTCAAACTCATTTTCGTGAGGTAATTTTACCTCATGAACACACATTAAAAAGGGCGCTGTCACGGGCACTAGGAGTCTTTACCCAGGTATCACCAGATGATCGACTTACCAGAGCAGTATAGTTGGTAATATGGTACTCTGGTAGCGGGGTGATCACGGAACAGGAGACAGCAGGTGATAAGAGAATGCTCGAGGAAAGTCTATGACTAGCAGCACTGGTAATAGGTAGATAACTGTACTCGAGGAACTGGATGGACAAGGAAACGTGAGGGTAGTCAGTGGTCTGCGTGTAGCAAGTTGTACCACTGCTATAGTGAGGCGGAATGTCCAGGAGTAACGAGGAGGTGATGAGAGTCAGCGGTCTGCGTATAGCAAGTTGTACCGCTGTCTGGGTGAAGGAATGGAATCCAGGTGAAGGTATCCGGGGAGTCAGTGGTCTGCGTTAGCAAGTTGTACCACTGCTATGTGAAAGGATACTGGAAACTGGTGACTCAGAAAACAGGGAACAGTGGTCTGCCTCTAGCAAGTTGTACCACTGAAATATATAAGTGAGGAGGAGCACGGGGAGATAAATGCAATGCAGAGTATACACGGGCACACTGAACCTGATCCCACGATGATATGCACACAATATTAATAACTGAGCAGCACTGCACAAATATACAAAGTCACTAGAACTATCCAGGCTAAAAGGTAACACAGTCAAATGATAGCAATAGTCCCAGTGGATAGGAAACTCCGGAGAAGAACAACTCAGTCCAGCAAGATATGCAATACACCAGCACAGTCAATGAGAAGTATGCATACCGTGGTTCAGGAGAGCAGGCTGTCAGAGATAGGTGCAGGAATACCTGAACGGCTGGAGGCCGGCAGGATGCGAGGTCCCAGGAGGGTGGAAGCGGTAACCAAGTAGGTGCAGCGCACGGTAGGTAGACCAGCAAGGATGTAGACAATACTCAGGAAGCAGTAGTATATAGAACTGGACACCTGGAGAACACGGGAGAGCTGAGGCGGTCTAGCTGATATGAAAGCAGCGGAGCTTTGATCCGATGCAGACAGGCGAGTTGACACAAGCAGGAACGCTGTAGAAGCACGGAGACAGCGGATCGGCTGGCTGCAGACACGATGAGTACCGGAGGGTTGCGATGAGCAGGATACTGCAGATACACGGAGGCAGCGGATAGGAATCAGCTGGTGCAGTCACAATGAAACACGGGAGAGTTGAAATGAGCAGGATACTGTAGATACACGGAGGCAGCAGATAGGAATCAGCTGGTGCAGTCACGATGAAACACGGGAGAGTTGAAGTGGTTTGGAAACTGCAGAAGCACGGAGGCAGCGGATAGGAATCAGCTGGTGCAGTCACGATAATACACAGGAGAGTTGAAGTGGTTTGGAAGCTGTAGAAGCACGGAGGCAGCGGATAGGAATCAGCTGGTGCAGTCACGATAAAACACGGGAGAGTTGAAGTGGTTTGGAAACTGTAGAAGCACGGAGGCAGCGGATAGGAATCAGCTGGTGCAGTCACGATGAAACACAGGAGAGTTGAAGTGGTTTGGAAACTGTAGAAGCACGGAGGCAGCGGATAGGAATCAGCTGGTGCACTCACAATGAAACACAGGAGAGTTGAAGTGGTTAGGAAACTGTAGAAGCATGGAGGCAGCGGATAGGAATCAGCTGGTGCAGTCACGATGAAACACAGGAGAGTTGAAGTGGTTTGGAAACCACAAACGAACAACAGGAATCAGCAGGAGCTGAATACACGAGGAAACACAGGAACACCTTCAGAGGCTCATGAGGAATGAGACTCCAAGATCAGGCAACGAGGTATTGACCTCAGATGCTTTAAATAGGGAGTGTTACCTGATCAGCCAATTAACTAAAAGGAACATGTACTGAAGGGTTGAAAGGGCTGCACACGCGCAGACCCTCAGGATGGCGGACGGCCATGGTTCCTAAACACACGAGAAGTAGCACTCACAGTCCGGTGAGTGACAGGCGCTTGCATCGGGAAGTAACACTCTTCCCCTGAGGAGGCCTGGGCTAGGCCCAAATGCATGACAAGAACCTTTTTAAGACCTTAAGTAGCTTGATTTGACTAGAATGCATGAGTATCATGCACGGGTTAACTTGTTATTAATATATGTCTATCTAGATAAATCTTATATGTCTGACCTATATATCTGCAAATATATTATATTAGGCTTGTAATTGGTCGGCTCATAAACTTAAAGGGCGAAATTACTTCTAATCCAATCATACATTATATAAACACATTTATCACTTATGTGCATATGACTGGCTCATGTGTTTTTAAAAAGGGAAAAATACTCTCTATCACTACGGTCCAAGAAATATATCTATGAGTTAATAATTATAATTATATTATATACACGGATATTTTACATTGGCTCATTGACTATGCAGAATTTTATTTGTCCAAACCTTTGCAATCTGACATAAATATATTTGTATGCAGCTTTAATATATATCTGTAGTTTTAATGATTCCAAAAGTAGTTGAACATGGAAACTCAGCTCTATTTTACTAATATTTATTTACAGCTATACAAATGGCAAAATAATTAAGCACAATGATAATAAGTCTCGTAATTACTTATGCTTCTTTACATAACACAAAATATGAAACAAGACTATATTGCAACAGTTGAATAGTTAATGTGCATATTATGTCCTTGCAAAAATGTGAGTGTAAATATATATCTTCCTTTTCCTTTTAGATGTAATAGTATTCTTCATTCTGTCTCAACTCCAACTGTCACTCATCTCCTACTGCACTTCTCTTGCTACATGTCCTTTCTCTTACTCCATCTCCTTACTTAACTTCTTCTTCTACTGAACTTATATTTCTACCCATAACTCCCCATACATCACTGAAACTATTCCCATCATTTGTTGCTTGAGATTCCCACAATACAATTTCTTCTGAGTTCTCTTCCAGGTGTCTCTAAAACAAAAGGGGTCATAAAGGGTGTTTTTGATGTAAATTCATACAATATAAACCTGCCTGACTGATTTTCAAGAATCCAAAACCAGTTTGGATCATTCTGCCCCAAGGTGACAAGCAAGGGGATGTCATAAACTGGAGGAGGTAGTTTCCTCACTGATGGTCCTTTGATGTATAAATGGCATCCAGTGACAAACTTGCTCCCATTGTTCAACCTGGAATTATGGCCTGATCTTTTACAGCCATTTTCTAATACACTACATTTATTGTGAATCAGACATACAGACTCGTATTATATAACTAATTCCCTATTTGACTATTTGATAAATATATGCATAAATCTATATCTTAACACATCTTCTTCTTTCTAATATATATATATATATATATTGTGTATATATATATATAATGTGTGTGTGTATATATATATATATATATATATATATATATATATATATATATATATATATATATAATATATATATATATATATGGATATATATAGATATACACACACACATACATACTGTTATCTATACTATTTTATTTCAAACAGTTTCAAAATACCTCTGCTACCTACTCAATCATATTTATTTTATTTAAAAATTAAACAATTACCTATATGGTAACACTGATGGCCACTATATAAGACCCATGGAGGGAGATTACTGTGGTACAATTTCGTCAGTTGTGTGTTGATCCAGTGTATTGTATTTATTTTCTTACTTTATTCTCCGAAAGAGGTATATGCATTATTTTTTACTTTAGAAGCACGGCATAGTGCATACTAGTGTGAATGTTTGAAATTGTCTCTATTTTAAAGTGTGTTCCGACATTTTTACCATAGTAATGTCCCACTGTCATGAACTGTGAAGTGGACTCTCATGATCTGATTGGTTTAGCGCCACCTACAGTGAGTCTTGTTACTCTTTCTAGCAGACAACGTGTACCCTTTCTGCCCTTGGCACTGCACTCCTATTTTAAGTCCACACATGGAGCAAACATTTGCATACAATTCACTGCAGAAGACCACCAGATTGGTTATAGAGCGGCCTTTTGCTGTTTTAAAGGCCAGATTCCAGTACCTTGATTGGTCTGGTGGCTCTCTTATGTATGCGTCCAATATTGGATGCAAAATGATTGCTCTGTGTGTGGTATTCCATAAAATCACCACAAGGAATAGGTTTCCATGGGTGGAAAAGGCCAAGGTTCCTGGCCAGGAGGCGGATGACCTCAACCCTAGTCCTCCAGAGTTGCACATTTATTCACAATATAAAGAATATGTGATCTCCTACTTTTCATGTAAATATCTTTGGCATTTGTTTCAAAGGTAGAGGCTTACAGTATATAGACAAAAACACAAGGAAACTTTTTTCAAGACAAATTACAAAAGCCAAACCAAACCTGTAAATAGAAAACAACAATTAAATTTTTTTATCCTGGGCTAAGATTTTAAGATGGTTTGGCCATGTCCTGACTTCTGGTTACCTGTGATGTGATGGGTAACACTGGGGAAGAAACAGAGGGCAGTGGGAGACTAGAGGGTGGAAGTGCAGCAGAGGGCGGAAGGTCCACAGAGGGTGTTGGGGCCAAAGAGGACATTTGGGAAGCCAAGGTAAGTTTGGGCAGTAGAGGACATTTGGGAAAAAGAGGGAAATTAGGCAGCAGGTGGCATTTGGGGAACAGAAGACATTTGGACAGCAGAGGGCATTTGTGCAGCATAGGGCATTTGGGCTAGAGAAAGGATTGGGCAGCATGGCAATGTTGGGTAGGATATTGAGTGTAATCTTGTGGAGAGTAAAGTTGGAGAGGATAATGATTTATATATTGTGGCATAAGGTAGTGCTTATGTCCTGGGTGGTGCTTTCTAGTGTTTGGCTAGATTGATATATTTTTGTGTAGAAATCCAGGAAGTGGCATTCTGCCCACTGCCCCCTGCTTCCCCTTCCATCTAAGGCTCCTCCACTTATATGTGTGTGGAGTGCAATGTCCTCTGGGAATCCTTTTGAAATCTCAGATTGATCTTGTCTGAAAATAGTATCTAATCTTGAAGACCATGGTCAGATTCTACAATATGCTGTACAGGTTGGAGTATAAGTGCCAAGGAGTATTACTTGCATTACAATTGGCAAGTGTTTTTTGTTGTTTTTAAAAGCCTGGTCTTCTCGGGGGACTGATGTCTAAGGGAGCTGGGGGACAACTGCCTGTTCCCTTAACATACCTGCAGTGCTCTCTTATTTTGTCTTTAAGGCAACGCTTATAATCTTGACACCTGTGTGAAATGTACAAAGAGAATAATGATGCAGTGTAAACAATCAAATCTATTTTTAAAAGACTTGTGCAGACATACATATAGATAGAAATCTATTTGCCCTAGAAGACTAATAACAGAAAGCTTCCCAGCATTGATAATTAATTGGAAAACTTAAAAAACAGGTGTCAAATTAGGAATAATAATGTCCAAAAAATATTAAAGTTAGTAAATATGTTGTCTGTCATACCTTGGGCAATGATTTTAAGGTTGTTCAAAGACCTGTGCTAGGTATGCAGAGTACAATATATTTATTTTTCTCCCACCAAAACATATTTACCACTTTTTGACCTCAGTCACCATTCGTCTAATTGGAGCCATGAGATTCAACTGAATCGTGATGTCCTCCCATACTCTGTGTTATGCTGGGGTGGAGAGCTGCCAGTTGGTAGAGTGCAGCTTCTCCAGCACCAGCTCGACCAGCACTGCCACCTTCAGAGAGGTGACATTTGTCTGCCTCCTCTTCGAGATTTAATCGGATGAACCAGAGGCCTGACTTGTGCCTGGTTGCCGTGGCTTGGCCATTTTTCTAAACAGGAGTAAAAAGACAATCACTAGTAAAAATACTCAAATGCCCTGTAAACTGTATCACAAATGGCCTTATACTCACCAATAATACACAAGAGGAATTCCAAATTATTAAGTTTGTTTCTTGTCAACTGAAGCATTGTTTTCTAAACAGGAGTAAAAAGACAATCAATAGTAAAAAGACTCAAATGCCCTGTAAATTGTCTCACATAAGGTCTTGACAACACACCAATAATTTCCAAGAGAAAATATGTATGCCAGACAATTTCTAAACTCCTACAAACTGATAAATTGCAGGTCTGAATGATTGTCTCTCCAGCTGTTATATAGAGTATACAGGTGCGTACTCCAGCAATAGCCTGTGTGTGAATGGCTAGGTGTTGTCACGCTCGCAATTGCCTGGATACAGTTGATTATTGGGATAAATTAAGAGCTGAATGTCAGCCACTTTACATATGGTATTGAAAGGATCAGTGACTGACATGCCTATTCCTATATGTGCACTGAGAACCAATCCGTGATGAGAAAAGTCTCATTCACTTGCTTCTCTCCTGCAGAGCTGTGGGTACTGAAAGCAACAATGGACCGTTGCTTTGGTACATTCTCGGTACAATCTCGGTACATTACAAAACGAAGATAAAAATAATGCCTACATGGCTGTCCACATGCGTTTGCAGTTAGAATGTAACCGACGCAACATTGTCCAGCTCCAGTGGCAGTGGAGCAAACTCAGGAGGAGTCAGCCAGAGTTCCCCACTGATTTGAGGGTTAAAATTGCTAGGCATGGGGGCATGACCCGGCGGCCGTATCAAGCAGACGTGTGTTGCTTCAGGTCCAGGACTTCGGGGCACTGTTCGGCGTATACCGGGGCTCCCCCCCGTTAATAAAGGAAAAAGCTCTGCCTGCCCGACGTGCCAGCATTGGAGGCACCGGCCGAGACCATTTGGGCTGCACCTCTAGGGGACCCAAAGCCTACCCGCTGCTGCAGGCAGCGTGCCTGACTTGTCCCGGCTCAGCTACCCATGTACATCCCCACAACAGCACTCCCTCCATCTGTGCACTGCACCTCCGATATTGGCAGTGGAGCCCCGCATCTCCTGGCCTGTCGGCAGCTGTGCTCTGTCCCCGCTCCTGCACCCTTACGTGTGTGGACCTGGGTGCTGCATCGCTGGATCAGCTGGAAGCTGAACCCCCCCACCCACTCCTGTGCCCTCCAGTAGAGAGCCCCGCCAGGGTGAGAATCTGCAACTCCAACCCAGAGGAACCTACAGTGCAAGCCACCTGGGGGATCCCCGTCAGGTCATTCCTGGTCTCAGTGGCCGTCTTCTTGGGTTTGCTGCACCTGGAGCTCCGGTGAGAGGTGGGGTCCTTTCTTTTGCCTGATATCATATTTGGCAGCTGCATAAATACTATACTATTATTCAGTCCCAGTAGTGTGAAGTCTCTGTATGTTGAATTGCCTACATCCCCATACAACTAGTGAGACACTGCTCACCTGTGGCTGACCTCAGGAATTGCAGCCTGCATCAACATAGCCATTATAGCTCATTACAGGTTGCTCGTTGAGACTGATGCCGTCTGTACGGGCCTCCCTGCTCTCCGTTCTCTGCCCACATGCAGGCCTGTTTGGTTTATATTTTTATACTTTTATTTTTGATCTATTTTTGTTTTTAGTTTTACATTTTAATTTATTATTTTGCCATTGTTCTCTCTCTCTGTTTGAGGTTTTGTGGCTGTGTTCCTCATTTTGCCTATATGTTGTTGTTATTTTTTTTTATTTGTTTTGCACTGATTTGGGTTCGACTTGTTCCCCTCTCCTGAGCTCACTAGAGACTTGTCACGTCTCCTCCCCCCTGTCAGTGCCCCTTTTCACGTCATTTGGTTTATGTCTGTCAGTCACGTTCCCCATAGAGCTTCCTGCTCTCAGCTGGTCCCCAGATACCTAAGGTATTCCTCCTTTTGCCTACCAGCTTCGTAGGCGGGTGTTTTGCACCACAATCGACCTTTCCTCCTATGCCTCTTAATATCCCCTCCATTTCTACCATACCTATTTTCCCCAGGTCGTCATGTTACCCTATCTCCTCAGATTGTAAGCTCCATGCCACTCAGCTGTTGTCTCTCACACTTATACTACCACCCCTAACTTTCTCATGACTCTCCGCCTTATATCCTTCAATGTAAAGCGACTTAACTCCCCCCAAAAACGAGGCAAACTCTATACATCCCTGCATGCTCTCAAAGGGGATTTAGTATTCCTACAGGAAACCCATTTTGTTAAACATCTGCACACAGAACTCTGGTCCAAGCGATTCCCTCTCACTTTACATGCATGCGACTATACTCGGAAGAGATGCGAAGTGGCTATTCTTTTTGAATTACAGGATACACATAGCGACAAGGAGGGCAAATTCCTCTTCCTGATAGGCAATTTGAATTATCTACCCTGCACCTTGGACAATATATATGCCCCTAAACAGTACCAGCATAAATTCTTTAAACGCCTAGGTATTTTGTTATCTCGGGTCCATAGGGGGGAACTGATAGTTGCAGGAGACTTTAATGCGGTCCTCACTCCTTCCTTAGATAGATCCACTTCCCCGACCGCCCTTCCCGACAGGAGAGATGGGATGAACTCAAAGGCCTTACAGGACTTTTTAAAACTGCATAACCTCTACGACTCGTAGCGTATTTCTGACCCCCTTGCCCGAGACTATTCTTACTATTCCCTTGTACACAACACATACTCCAGAATCGACATGATCCTGCTCAGACATGATCTCACCCTTAAACTCCTTAATTCTCATATTCATCCAATCACGTGGTCGGATCATGCCCGATTTCCTCCGACCTTTCCTCATTAGCTCTGCGCCCTTCCTCCTTTACGTGCAGGATCAATGAATCCCTGCTTCATGACAGCAACACGATGGCCCATCTTAACTCCCTCTTATCTGAATATTTTGAAACTAAAGACTCCCCAGACATCTCACTCACGACCCTATGGAATGCCCATAAGGCTGTCATTAGGGGTCATCTTCTGGTCCTGGCATCCAGTGCTAGGTAAAAGAGACTCGCTAAAACGATCCACCTCACTGCCTCCGTACAACAGTTAGAAGTGCAGCATAAGGCCAACCCAGACCCTATCGTCCTCCAACAGATTATTAAAGTACGGGCGAGCTTAACCGTTTACTTTCGCATTGAGTGGCCAATAAGCTAAAGTGGTTAAATCAATGGTACTACGTAAAGGGAGACAAGGCTGACAAACTTTTGGCCACCCGACTCCGTACCAAAATCTCAGCTCGTAATCTCCTGGATATTAGTGACTACTCCAGAGTGCTGGTATATGATCCAAAAATGATTTGTTCTGCTTTCCAAAAGTATTATCTAAAATTATACAACCTCCCACAACCTTCTAACGCTGCTGCCCACCAGAAGCGAAAAGAATGCATAGAGGAGTTTTTGTCTAACGCCCATCTCCCTAAATTGTCCCGTCAGGCGACTACCCGTCTTGGTGAATGTATTACCTCAGATGAGGTTGAACAGGTTGTAAAGGCGCAGAAGGCTGGTAGGGCACCTGGGCCTGATGGGTTCTTGGTGGCTTATTATAAGAGGTTTGCAGTCCAGTTACTCCCCCGTTTGTGCACCCTTTTCAATTCCATCCTTAAAGGAGCCCCTTGGCCCCGGGGGACCATGGAAGCTAGGATTTCCCTGATTTATAAAGAAGGAAAAGATGCTTATAATTGTGCTAGCTATCGTCCGATATCTCTTCCAAATAACGATGTAAAGCTCTACGCCAAGATTCTCACCAACCGACTTAACTCAGTACTCCCCTCCCTACTTCACTACGATCAGGTGGGTTTTAACCCCGGTAGGCAAGTCAGGGACATTACGAGGAGAGCCGTCGACCTTATGCATATACTCAATTCTAGGAAAACCCCCTCAATTATCTTGGCGTTGGATGCGGAAAGGGCCGTCGACAGGATCTCCTGGCAGTTCATGATCCATACATTGAAGCATTTTGGCCTGACTGGAGATTTCCTGCAGGAGTTCAAGCCTTATATTCTCTTCCTTCTGCAAAGGTTGTGGTCAATGGCTCTCCCTTGGATTCCATAATGATGAAGCAATGGCACACGCCAGGGTTTCCCCCTTTCCCCACTTATTTTTGCCCTTGTTATCGAACCCTTGGCAGCTACTATTCGGGCATTCCCAGGATGTAAGAGGTGTGCACACGGGGGACCTGGAGAGAAAGATTTCTCTTTTTGCAGACGACGTACTTTTGACCCTTCAACAACCAAGGATTTCCCTGCCCAACCTATTCTCCATCATGTCCCATTACAGGAATCTATCCAGTTATAAAATTAACATCACTAAATCTAAGGCACTGCTCCTTAACCTCCCTCAACGCGATTGTCTCGATATTACCTCCCAATTTCACTTTCGGTGGCAAAAGAAAAAGCTAAAGTATCTGGGGATCTATATCACTACCACCTACGAGTCTCTCTACCAGGAGAATTATGCGGCTATCTTTCTCAAACTTAAGTCTGATATCTTCTCTTGGAGGCCCCTAATCATCTCGTGGCTGGGCAGGATCATTGCTGTTAAAATGTCTGTTCTCCCTCCGCTTCCTTACCTATTCCAGACACTCCCCGTTAGGGTCCCTATCTCTGAATTGAATATTATGCAACAGCACTTAGCTAAAATTGTCTGGCGGGGCAGGTCTCCCAGGGTCCATTTAGCTCAGCTTAAGAAACCCACAAATTCTGGAGGTAGGGGATTTCCTGAAGGCCTATTACTGGGCGGCCCATCTCAGTTCTGTTGTCACCTCCTTTGCTCCTCTGGCCTCCCACGCCTGGGCGGATATAGAAGCTGCCTACCTCTCTCTACCTGCCCTTTCTAGTATTTGGGGCCTACCTAAACAATCTAGGCTTGCACTGATTAAGCAATTCCCTACTTTACTATTTGCCGCTCGGAACTGGGAGACCTGCAAAAGCCATCTCTCCATCCCTCCAACTTCTCTGAACATCATGCCCTTATGGCACAACCGTGCCTTCCCACCAGTCTTTCTCTCTAGCATGGATCGCCTCGGGTATCCAATTTGCTGGTGATCTTTTGGACCAAGGAAGACCTATGACTTACAACGCTCTCCGCTCCAAATACCCCAGGCTAAATCCGCCATTTTATCAATACCTACAAATTAGGCATTTTGTCCTCTCTCTCCTGTCAGGCGTTTCACCTCCACTGATCTCTCCCTTTGAGACCCTCTGCCTCTCCTCACCACTTCGAAGAGGCATGATTTCTTCAATCTATAATTTAATTATCGACAAAATGTTGGTCTCTGGAAGTGTTTACGAGCAAGAGTAGGAGAGAGACTTGGGTCCCCCCCCTGGAGGAGGAATGCTGGGAGACCATCAGAGCGAATGGAGCCTCTAGTTCCATCTCCACATTAATTAAGGAAAATGCATATAAGATACTCTACAGGTGGTATCTTACGCCTGATAGACTAGCTAAAATGTACCCGACTGCCTCCCCTGCTTGTTGGCGGGAATGTGGTCATAGAGGTACCCTCTTCCATATCTGGTGGTCTTGCCCTGTCTTCTCCTCCTTCTGGGATAGGGTGACTACCCTCCTTTCCTCTCTTCTCCAATACCCTGTCCAGAAGGACCCTTGGTCCTTTCTCCTCTGCTACCCTATACAAGATGCTGATGTCCACTCTGAAAAACTGGCCTTGCATGTTCTGGTGGCTGCTAGGTGCCTGATAGCCAAATCCTGGAAAAGCGCAGCGCCTCCTCGCGTCTCCTCTCTAAAAACCTATGTCTGGTTTATTGCTAGCATGGAAAAAAATCACCTTCCACCTGCGAGGTAAAGAAGATACGTTTTACCAAATCTGGGTCCCCTGGCTACACCATAATACCCCCAACATTCGGGCTCCTATAAATGGCTTAGTCCGTACCGGATACCTCTGCTTATAATATTTCTGTAAGCTAAGTTATGTCCCCTAATATCTGAGATTTCTCCCTGCCTTGTCTGACTATGGCAGACGACCAAGTCCATATGAAAGTGTTGTAGAGGTGTGTTTATTTGCCCAATGATGGTCCATGTGTAGTATTAGCTATTTCACATTGCAACTTAACATTATTTGGATGTCTCTATGAATGTGTGAGACAGAGATAACATTTATCAATAAACTAATGTGTCATATTTATTCCAACAGAATGCCTCAGCATCTACTGCCGCCTATGCCTCCACCAAATACACTGTTGCTCTAGGAGGAGCAGGAGTCTGAGAAGGCCCAGGAGGAGGAGGGACAGGAGGCCGAGAGTGAGGAAAAGGAGAGCCAAGAGGCGCGCTGATAGAATTTTGTTCCCAATTCTATTTTCCCTATACTAAAAAAAGGAGAAAGTGACTGTTGAAGAATGTAAGTCATGTAGTAGAAGTAAAATATTTTTATTTTTATTTGGTAGCATAAAAGTGTAGTCCACAGATAGCCTTTCTCAAATGTGATTTTGCCTAAATCTAGGCAAAGTTTGCACATTCCACAGGTGTGTGACATCATGGGACCCACCACACCAACTATATATCTGTATATCTATAAATGTGCCTCCAAAAAGTAGTAGTTCAATGGATACTACTGTGTTCAGCATAACATGAACCTTTGCAGAGAGGTTTAACTTAGAGAGGTTTAATGTATCACTTCAGAACTCTGCTGATCTTGGGAAAATTTGTGAACAAAGTACAGTCATAGAGCTAAGATATGGTTTAACAATGTGCGAAGATTGCACTTTTATTTCCAGGTGATAAAGAAATCCCCAAGTTTTCCAACCCTCCAGCCCCAGTTTCAAACCTCCATCCCTACTTTCTCTCACCCACATCAAAAGTCAAATTCCCATGCCCCATGTTTTGCTTAAAAAAGATTGAAAGAACTGAAAAAAAATATTTTTTTTAACTCCTTTAGAATAATATTATGCAAATGAATAATAACTAATAATAATAAATGATTTTTTCCCTTTATTTGTAAAAATGTAATATAAAAAGTTTGTTGTTTCAAATAAATAGGCATGTGCATTTTATTTCTGTAAAAATAATGTGTACTTAGGTACATTTGTACCATAATGAAGAGACATTGGTTCCCAATAACCGAATATCTGAAATATATTTGTCCCTTTTGACTTTGTATTAACTACAACACATTTCAATCATAATAAAGTGTGGGATGAGCATAGCAGGGATAAAAACTATAGTAATTTGTCCCCTATTAGTGTTAAAAATGAGGTTCAGTATGTCTAGGTGATTATTGTTTCCTTTCCCCACACGGTATATAGTAGGACAGTCCTTATTCCATTATTCAAACAGTATACAACAGCACAGCCATTATTCCATTATCTACACACGGTATATGGCAGCACAGCCATTATTTCAATATTCACACAGAGTATATGACTGCACGGGTGGGATATGTTATAGCGAGCCTGTAATTTCCGACTCGAGTTTGACCGATATCTTCCTCACGACTGCTCCGATTGCCGACTTTGAGTAAACTAGACATGTTGAAATACTGGCATAGAACAATTCCGAGACACACACAAATACAGACACTGAGCTTTACGTCACTTCTAAGGGCGACAGTTCTATTAATGCTATGAAGGGGGTAAAGCGCCGGCTGTATAATGTTTTTTAAGAAGGCTTGAACAATGTACAGCTGGCGGGTCCTCGCATCGCCGCCTTTATAGCATGAATAAAATTGGCATCCTTCGAAGCGAAGTAAAGATCAGTGCAACTATTCTAGGTCAGTATTTCTAAGTTACTCAAAGTTGGCAATTAGAGTAGTCATGTTGAAAACATCGGTCAAATTCCTGTTGTAATTTATAAGTTCATTCTAATAACTACCACCAGACAGCACAGGCTTTATTCCATTATCCCCACACAGTATATGGCATCACAGCCATTCTCCCAGTCATCATATAGGCTTTATCATGCAATATCATACATCACAGAAAGAGTTAATGAACAGGGTTAGTATGAAATTATGATAATAAAAGGATTAATAATTTATTTACAATTTCTGTAATTGCACACCTATGCGTTCCACTGCCAATCAGCAATATAAATGCATAGTGTACTCAAACGAACATGTGTGTCAGTGAATTAGCTAGAGGGGCAAAGAAAAAAGCAGAACAAATTCCATTAGTTTTTACGTCACGTAAGTGACTTACTACGGTATTCATTAACCAACGTATCTTCAGATCCACTTCTTGTAGAATTGGGGTGTGAGTACATTCATGGGCAAAAGTTTTGAGAATGACACAAGTATTGGTTTTCACAAAGTCTGCTGCTTCTGTGTTTTCAGATCTTTTTGTCAGATGTTGCTATGGTATACTGAAATAAAATTAAAAGCATTTCATAAGTATAAAAGGCTTTTATTAACAATTGCATTAAGATTATTCAAAGAGTCAATATTTGCAGTGTTGACCCTTCTTTTTGAAGACCTCTGCAATTCACCCTGGCATGCTGTCAATCAACTTCTGGGTCACAAACTGACTGATGGCTGCCCATTCTTGCCTAATCAATGCTTGTAGCTTGCCTTATGAAAATGTGATCCATCATGCTGAAAAAAAAAGACATAGTTCGTAGGGGTGTGCACCGGCCACTTTTAGTGTTTTGGGTTTTGGGTTCTGATTAGCTTGAGGTTTTGGGTTCTGATTTGTTTTGCCAAAACACCCGACGAAAGGTTTTGGTTCTGATTTAGGGTTTGGGTTCTGATTTATTTTTAAAAAAGCCTAAAAAGTGTTAAAATCCAGTTTGTTTGTTTTTTTCACTCCTACGCTATTATTAACCTCAATAACATTCAATAACAATCATTTCCACTAATTTCCAGTCTATTCTGAACACCTCACAATATTGTTTTTAGTCCAAAAGGTTGCACCGAGGTAGCTGGATGTCTAAGCAAAGCGACACAAGTCGGCGGCACAAACACGCGGCCCATCGTAGGTGGCTGTGTAGGCTTGAATGTCCTTTTTCTGCTCCTCCATCCTCTGCAGCATATAGAGGGTGGAGTTCAAGCGCGTCACTACCTCTTGTTTTTGTTGATGGCAGGGCATGTTCATGCTTTTTTGATGTAGCAGGAACAGTGAACGTAATTTAATATCTGATACTAATATTTCTGCACTGCAGGAACAGTGAACGTAGTTTAATATCTGATACTAAGATTTCTTGACTGCGTAGTGGAGTGGCCCCGGTACCCAATTTGGTACTGGGGCCACAATACCTCCTTCAACTGTCTAAATTCCACTGCACAGATGGCGGACACCGGATGCACGTCTAACACCAACATAGCTGTTAAGGCCGCAGTTATCCGCTTTGCCATAGGATGACTACTGTCGTACTTCGTGCTCATGGCAAACGACTGTTGGACGGTCACATAATGCCAAAAAAAGAGTTGCAAGATGGAATTGTCCTTGGGCCCTCCCACCCACCCTTATGTTGTTGAAATAGGACATGCACACTTTAACAAACTAATCATTTCAGCGACAGGGCCTACCAAACTACTGTGGCTGAAATTATTGGTTTGTTTGGGCCCCCACACCAAAAAAGCTGTTCATCTCTTCCTGTACAAACTAAACTGGCTCTACTGAGGCAAGATGTCAACCTCATCCTCATCCTCTAATTCCTCGCCCCCTTCAGTGTGTACTTCCTCATCCTCACACATTATCAATTTGTCCCCGCTGGACTCCACAACCACAGGTCCCTCTGTAGTCTCTGGAGGGCAGTGCTGTTCTTGATTGAGGAATTGATAATTCATTTTTATGAACATAAATTTTTCAACGTTTTGCGGAAGCAACCTCCTTCGCCGCTCACTGACCAGGTTCTCCGCTGCACTAAAAACTCTTTCCGAGTACACACTGGAGGGGGGACAACTCAGGTAAAATAGAGCCAGTTTGTATAGGGGCTTCCAAACTGGCTTTTTTTTCCTGCCAGTAAGAATATGGACTGTCTGACATGTCTACTTGGATGGTGTCAGCAAAGTAATCCTCCACCATTTTTTTCCATTGTAACAGCATCCAATGCAGCAACAATAGACATGCCTGCAATGGTTGGCAGGTCCTTCAGTCCGGACCAAATGTTCTCAGCATCCCCGCCAGCGGGTCTTTTAGGAAAACTGAGCTATTTCCTCGCAGCCACAGGTGTTGAAGATTGGGCATCGCCCTTGGCAGATGACGTTGATGGAATTTCATCGTCTATGTCATGACTAGTGGCAGCAGCTTCAGCATTAGGAGGAAGTGGGTCTTGATCTTTCCCTACTTTATCCTCCAAATTTTTGTACTCCATTATATGCAGCACAAGAGAGCGTACCCCTAAACCACACACACTTTGGGACTGCTGAAACAGTGAACGTAGAAATATAGATTGCAGTTCCTATTTTTTGGACTGCAGAAACAGTGAACGTAGAAATATAGATTGCAGTTCCTATTTTTTGGACTGCTTAAACAGTGAACGTAGTAATATAGATTGCAGTTCCTATTTTTTGGACTGCTTAAACAGTGAATGTAGTAATATAGATTGCAGTTCCTATTTTTTGGACTGCTTAAACAGTGAACGTAGTAATATAGATTGCAATTCCTATTTTTTGGACTGCTGAAACAGTGAACGTAGTAATATAGATTGCAGTTCCTATTTTTTGGACTGCAGAAACAGTGAACGTAGTAATATAGATTGCAGTTCCTATTTTTTGGACTGCAGAAACAGTGAACGTAGTAATATAGATTGCAGTTCCTATTTTTTGGACTGCAGAAACAATGAACGTAGAAATATAGATTGCAGTTCCTATTTTTTGGACTGCTTAAACAGTGAACGTAGTAATATAGATTGCAGTTCCTATTTTTTGGACTGCAGAAACAGTGAACGTAGGTATTGCAGTCCTAATATTTCAGGACTGCAATAATATATTGCTCTAGAATTTTTTTATACTTTTTAAATTATTTTTTAATATTTTTTTTTTAATTTTTTTAGTATAATTTTTTTTTTTTTTTTTTTTTAAATTTTTTTGGGAGTTTTTAATAATTAGAAAATTACTATGGACTTAGCACAAAAATGCCCAGGATTAAAGCACCACTGGACTCAGCAGGACAGACACTGGCCAAAGCACCACTGGACTCAGCAGGACAGAGCACAGGACAAAAGCACCACTGGACTCAGCAGGGACAGAGCACTGGACACAAGCATAAACCACCACTGGACTGATCACGCAGGAGCACCACTACCCTACAACCTCCCTCTACTCTGATCACAGCCCAAATGAAAATGGCGGCCGCTAGCGGGGAATTTATGCAATCCGAGTCTCGCGAGATACAACGCGAGACTTGGACGTCAGAGCCTCACTTTCATATTTTTTTTGGCGCCGGAAATACCCGAACAGTGCTTGGATCCCGCGGATCCGCACTGTTCGGGTGGGCTCGGATTAGCGGAATCCGAGCCCGCTCATCCTTAATTGTTCGTCACCAAACTGTTCTTGGATGGTTGAAGGAGAATTTGCTCTTGGAGGATGTTTTGGTACCATTCTTTATTCATGGCTGTGTACTTAGGCAGAATTGTGAGTGAGCCCACTCCCTTGGCTGAGAAGCAACTCCACACATGAATGGTCTCAGGATGCTTTACTGTTGGGATGACGCAGGACTTATGGTAGTGTCCACTTTTCCTTCTTCAGACAAGCGCTTTCCAGATGCCCCAAACAATCTAAAAGAGGATTCATGAGAGAAAATGACTTTACCCCAGACCCCAGTAGTCTAATCCCTGTACCTTTTGCAGAAAATTAGTCTGTCCCTGATGTTTATCCTGGAGAGAAGTAGTTTCTTTGCTGGCCTTCCTGACACCAGGCCATGATCCAAAAGTCTTCGCCTGCCTGCTGCCATTCAAGAGCAAGCTCTGCACTGGTGGTACCCCAATCCCGCCGCTGAATCAACTTTAGGAGACAGTCCTGGTGCTTTCTGGACGTTCTTGGGCACCCTGAAGCATTTTTCACAACTATTGAACCTCTCTCCTTGAAGTTCTTGATGATCCGATAAATGGTTGATTTTGGTGCAATCTTACTAGCAATAATATCCTTGCCTGTGAAGCTCTTTTTGTGAAAAGCAATGATGAATGCAAATGTTTCCTTGCAGATAACCATGATTATTAGAGGAAGAACAATGATTTCAAGCACCACCCTCCTTTTAATGCTTCCAGTCTGTTATTCTAACTCAATCAGCATAACAGAGTGATCCTTGTCCTCATCAACACTCTCACCTATGTTAACAAGAGAATCACTGACCTGATATCAGCTGGTCCTTTTGTGACAGGGTTGAAATGTAGTGGAAATTTTGTTTTTGAGATAAAATTCATTGTCATGGCAAAGAGGGACTTTGAAATTGATTGCAACTCATCTGATCACTCTTCGTGACATTCTGGGGTATATTCATATTGCCATCATAAAAACTGAGGCAGCATACTTTATGAAAAATACTTTTTGTGTCATTCTCAAAACTTTTGGCCATGACTGTATACACGATTTATGTGTGTTTTAAAACAAACGATTTGTATGCATCCCTTACTGAAGCAGGCCAATAGTGTGGAAAAACAATCAAACAAGGAATATCCACCCAAAAAAGAAGACACTTCCATGAAAATCAGAGCAGAAATAAGAAAAACCTCCCAGATTGGAGACTAGTTTCAAGGACAACTGGTACTCCGGACTATACAGTTTACTGCACAAAAGTGAGTGCTTACCATTGCCACAGAGACAATCATATTAAAAGCTGCAATAGCGAACAACATTCAAATCACTGCCCAATTAGCCACACCTGAATGCGTCTAAGTCCCTAACACCGGCAAACATTTTACTTCTCTGGCTTGCAGCATCTGTGAACCTATCAGGAGCTTAGAACTGTGTGAATAGCGTGGGGAAACATCAGTAGCGTGTGCTAGGGAGGAGGGCTATAACATGTAAGAATTGCGAAGCGCTAGGGAATCTTCTGGCGCTATATAAATAAATGTTGATGATATTGATGATGGAAGAAGAAGAGAAGTGTCGTTAGCTATGACTTGTGTGTAATACGTCTGGAAAAGGAGCATGTGATGTGTTAGTAAAGATTATGTGTTATGTACTAGTATAATGTGCACTGTGTGGAGTGTTATGTATCTGTAGAATATGTGTAGAATGTGCCAGTAAAGAAGGTGCACAGTGTGGTTAAAATGAGTACTGTGTATCACATATCTGTACAATGGGAATGTAAGGTAAAGTAGATGTGCTCAGTGTTGGTAAGGTGTGCACTTTGTATCAAGTATACATAAATTGGATGTGTGATGTGCCAGTAAATTAAGCATTTGCGTTACCACCGAATCAATCAGTACAGACATAAACAGGCACTGTAATACTTCACACAATGCCGGTACATTACACTGCCTCACTATAATGGTGTCCTTACAGACAGACACAGACAATTCAAACACCAAAATCAGAGACATCTAGATATGTGCACATAGGGCACAATCCCTGAATCTTTATTTACAGTGCCCCAATGGGAGGTCAGAGATATAGCACAGGTGATCGGAGATTTGCATCCAAACAGAAGAGATGGCATAGAAAACAGGTGGGATATTTACATACTGTCAAATATGGTTTTGAGCAGTTGCCCCTGGAAATGTCTGTATTTTAAAATTTTGACCAACTGTATATGAAATGTCATATTTATTATTTTTACTCTCTGGGTTTTATATATTTGCAATCATTGTATTGTACATGTTCTACTGTTATGGAGATAATTTTTGAGGCGTGTGTATAATTGACATGTCATGTCTCTAGTACAGTGCGTCCACCCAAATCTTGCTTGCATTTCTTTGGATAGTAGTATCTTCAGATGCCTACCAGGGTTCAACTTGGAAAGCCTCCACCAGACTTGTGAAATGCTGTTACTTGGTAAGGGATAAACACACCTGATTAGGGGAAAAGCACACTTATTAAAATACAATAGCTGTAATTGCTATGATCTGAAAACCTGTAATACACAGTATGATGAGCATATAATGAAAATGAAAAGATATCAGTACAATAACATGACATGAGCTTGGAATGGTAACAGTGATTGTAATTAATATATACAATTTGGGTACAAGAGTATCTCTATTTAGATAGTGGAACATTGTGACTTAGGGGGATGTATGTATATAGAGCTGTGCACAGCTGTGTTGGCGGTTGTGCTCTCCGTCGGCTACAGACACCTCTGTTCACTTTTGCTAATTTGCACACAGTCTCCAAAGTACAACAGTATATTTACTCACAGTAGATTTCCAAGTGGAAAAATGATAAAGTACTGGATCCAATCCTTCAAGTTTTGGTGTTTCTCGTCATGAAATCCACAATATAAAATGCACATTGGTTCTAATGGCAGATAACTCACGCGTTTCTTCACAAACACTGTGATTTTATCAGAGATGAATAGCACATCAGGTTCCTAATTGGAACAAATTGGACTTTTTTTATTCATTTTTAAGTATTTTTAATTATTTCTGATTATCTACTATATAAATGCCTAGTGGCGTGTGTGGGGAAAAAAAACAAGCTGCAGCGCCACCTGCTGGGCAGAGTTATACACTGACCTATATATTTCTTGAAGGAGAAGTGACAGTTGGGAGTGGTTGGTGGCTGCCGGGGGTGACAATGGGGAGTTTTTAACACATTAAATAGCTTGATGAAGGATGTGGCGATGAAGATGAAGGATGAGGTGATGGAGAAAAATGATGAGGTGGTGACATGTGGACAAAACCACGTTAAAAAAGGGCGCTTGCGTCGGGAAGTAACGCTCTTCCCCTGAGGAGGCCTGGGCTAGGCCCAAATGCATGACAAGAACCTTTTTAACACCTTAAGTAGCTTGATTTGACTAGAATGCATGAGTATCATGCACGGGTTAACTTGTTGTGTATATATCTATTGCATGTATTTTACATTAATTAAATTGCTATATGTGGATTGATAAATCTGTGGCGATATGATTTACTTGCAATAGGAGATTCACACTTTTCTTAACTGTCTATATTGTTCCAATGGATTGTCACACAACAAATCTCCAGAAAAGCTGCAGTCACCAGTACAAAGTTTATTCTAAAGTGGCTTTTTTAATAATTTATTTTGTTTTGAGAATTCATTTGATTTATTAATAATTTTGTATTGAAGTCTCAAAGAAGCTCCCATTTGTTATACTTTTTGGATAAATATATATATGTTGGCTAAGGGAATGCCTATCCGAAGACGCGCCACAGTGAAAAAGAGGAATTTTTTAAAGATGCAGATGCAGGTGATGGGGTGGGATTCTCTCTTCAGAACAGTGCTAAATTGCACTACTCCCGGGGCACAGGATCATGCCTGTGTGGACATTGAAACCCTTGCAGACTATGCCCTCTTTGTGGACTGGCAAAAATCAAGAGGACATTGAGCTCATGTGGGTAGAGGAGTGAAGATTATAGCTCATCAGCTGGGATTCCACACTGATTGAAATAAAGATGCTATTAAGGTATAGGAGTGTGTAGTTTGCAGTGTGGTGGACCCTCTGGCACTATCACATACTTGCTATTTATTTTGTGTACTATGGGCCTGAGTCATTATGGAGAGTAAAGCATAAAAAAAGGAGTAACTTTGCACCTTGACAAAACCATGATGCATTTGAGGGGGGAGACAGATTTGGAATTGGGGTAGGGCATGTCCTAGGTCAACTTTAAATTTCAGTGTAAAAATTAAGGATGCTCAGGCTCGGTTTTCCCAAAAAACCGAGCCCCCACGAACATCCCAAATCCATCTTGGCTCGTTGTTTTGGATTCCATAAGTACCTCCCTCCCATTGCTCAGACAGACACAGCAAGGGTAGTAGCGTTCTTGTCAGTCTCCAGTGCCACTGCACACACAGAAACAAAGGTAGTAGTGTTCTTGCCGCTCTCCAGTCTACAGTGGCATAGCTCTATGCCATTGCTCACACAGAAACAGGAGGGTTGGCAGTGTTATTGTCACTCTCCAGTGACATTGCTGAGTGCCATTGCTCACACAGAAACATGGGTAGCAGTGTTCTTGTCATTCTCCAGTCTACTGGGGCAGTGCTCTGTACCATTACTCACACAGCAATAGGGGTAGTAATGTTTTTGACACTCTCCAGTATTCAGTGCCATTGCTCTGTGCCAACAAAGTATCCTGATCAGTCCACAGAAGAGCAGCAGCACCAAGCAGATGCTGGCACCAATCATGATGATACTAGTCCCTCTATGTCATGTACTAAAGGCTCTGCTAAAGTGCATAGTGGGTTTAAGTCAGGGAAACTGAAATCCAGAAAACAAGCTTTTACATTGGTAAAGAAAAAAAAAAGTTAACTGTAGAAGAACAAAATTGCCAACATGCCATTCTACACATGCAGTGGCAAGGAAATAATCAGGCCTTCGCCTTTCTGTATGAGTTTTTTTATTTTTGATTACTCTTACTGCAGACATGCCCTGTAGTTGCGGGAAAACCATATTCTTTACATTGAGGGAGAGGGAGGAGCAAGACACAAGTGGGAGCATTCATTGAAATTCAGGTGCAAGACTTTTGGAACTGGGCTCATACATATGGATAGTGGATTTATGCAATACAAGCCCGGAAACCGTATTACAATTAAGTCTGTATGTTTAGAAATTAGTTTTGCCACATGAACAATATATGAAGTCATTGTTAATATAACGTTGGAACAAATCACATTATATATATGGGACTATATATTTAGCATATCCATTTTTCCTCGACATATGAGACCTTACATCCGAGGAGGCTCATGTTTAGATTCTGAGGGGAACATCAGTAGACTCACAATTCTTTATGTGTTTATTGCTCTCCCCCATGCGTCAAGTCTCTTGTCTATTGTTTTTTCTGTATGAGTTTTGCAACTGTCAGTGAGGCATCTTCTTCTAACGTCTTTCATGACAATGCAAGACCTTGTCGTTCTGAGTCAAAAAGAGGTGCCAAAAAAATTTAATGTGCAATAGCCGAGCTGGAAAAAAACCAATAATGCAGTAGAAGAAACTGTATATTCGGAAATGACACAAATCCCTGAGGAGAGTCTATCCACAAGTCCTATGTCTAAACCTGACATTTCTGATACTGTACTCATAAAGAAGCCTCTTTTCACCATTTTTGCAAATGTGTTGATGAGCAGCCCAAGTGTAACTGGTGATAAAGAAACTAAGGATGCCACTTTGGATATGCAACAGGATAAGCGGAGATATTTGTGTAGTTGACAACAGTGTTAATGAGGATGTTGTTGATGATGATGATGATGTTGTTTGTGTACGTCCTGCACCAGTGGAAGCAGTTTTTGCCAGTGATAAGAAGGCCATTGTCATGCCTTGGCATAAAACCAAAAATCCACCTGTTATGTGTGAAATTAGTTTGCATTCCAAATGCCGAACTTCATGTCAGTGGAACTGCGAAAGTAAAAGGTTGAGGATACAAAGGCAGGTAGTGGGCGGCTGCTGCGCCCTCTTGGGCTTGCGCCCTGGGCGACGGCACCACCCGCACCTGCCTAGTTACGGCTCTGCAGGATTCCTCTGAAGAATTCTTGAGTGTTAGTCCCACTGCTGCTGCTGCAGGGGGTGGATCTTCATCCCAGAAGCAGATCAAGAAGAAGACTACTAGTAGTTTACAATAATTGACTGTTAAACAATCCTTTGCAAGAGGAAGCAAGTATGACAGCTGTCACACATTAGCACAGCAGATCATAGGCGGCATGTCGACTATGCTAGTATTAGATCTGCGTCCAATATCCACAGTTTCTGCAGCTGGTTTTAGACAGTTAATTGAGGTTCTGTGCCCCGTTACCAAATTCTCAACACCATATTACTAGGTAATCAATTCCTTACCTGTACAGGAAGGTTAGAAATAACATGATTGTTGGGCTACAAAATGACGATCTACCCACTGCACACTTAACCACAGATATGTCGACAAGCGGAACTGGGCAAACTAAAGATTATATCACTCTGACAGCCCACTGGGTTGGTGAATTGCTTTCAGCAGCAAGAACAGCAGCTGAATCAACCAAACAATTTGACATTGAATTTGAATAGAGACCCCAGCAGTGACAGAATTATAATACTCCTATACAAATTATTTTAATTGCAGTGTGAAATATTGCTGGGGTTGATCTACTCAAGTAACAATTATTAAGAATAAGTGATGACAGCGAGAGTAGAAATAAAGGTTTAAACCTCTCTGTATGTGATATACTTGAAGTGAGAGAACTCTATAACCTTTCAGCTGCTGACTACGTTCTACAAGAAAATACTAATGAAATTATAAGACTTTCGATATGTGCTACAATATTATATGTTTTTACAACACTAATTCTAAACAATATAAGTAATGATATAGAAGAAAACTAATGCGATTATGATATAGATGGACTGGAGTTTATTTAAACAGTAATAGAGAGTTACATTGGGAAATAGAATCTGTTAGGAATCATCATTACATCTCGAGAATACAGCTGTGAATAATTATTTAGCTACAGAAGTGGCTATCATTTAAAGTTTTAAATAGCAACCATACTACTCTGTGCATGACTATCAAGTTGCACAATCTCACAGGCAAAGTGTGCTATGCGCCAAGGCTATTATATTATGTCAGTAATTGATTGTAGATATCATTAGATAGATCTTGACAGTGATTAATCACTCAGTTGCATGATCTCTCGAACAGGGCATAGGCTAGGCCGCCAAGAGGCCCCCTTCACACATAGTAGTAAAAGAGATGCACGCCGATGTGCAGCGGTGCCGTTGAAAGGAGAATGGCCAACATGGGCTGTGGTTGCGCCTCTTTACACATCATCACCATTTATTTATATAGTGCTGTACAGAGAACTCACATCAGTCCCTTCCCCATTGGGGCTTACAGTCTAAATTCCCTAACACACACACACACACAGACAGACACACAGACTAGGGTCAATTTGTTAGCAGCCAATTAACCTACCAGTATGTTTTTTTTTTGGAGTGTGGGAGGAAATCGTAGCACCCGGAGGAAGCCCACGCAAACACGGGGAGAACATACAAACTCCTCACAGATAAGGCCATGGTGGGGATTTGAACTCATGACCCCAGTGCTCTAAGGCAGAAGGGCTAACCACTTAGCCACTGTGCTACCCACAATGACATTATGGGGGGGTATTCAATCAGCCGCGAAATGTCTCCGGAACTTCTGTTAAGCATTTCACGGTGGAGATTTTGACAGAAGTTTCCACCATAATTGAAGGCAATGTGTGCAGTGTGATGGCTGCACGCCACATTGCCGAAAATTGAATTCCCCCCATTATGCAATAAAACAGTGTTGCTCTCACCTACCTGTTATTGCAGCTTTCGTTACCTGGTACTGGATTCTTGTATGGATCCTGGAATGTTGGGACCTGTTTAGAAAATGTACATGAAATATGGAAAATAGTGAATACAGTACACAGCACAGATCATGCAGTATATAATTATATGACAAGCAAAATAGTCTTGATAAAAATCATCACATATCTATGGGGGGAATTCAATTGCTCGTGTTACTTGCAAAGGTAACACAGTGTTAAAACTATTACCGTTATCACGGTAATTCTAAACTGAGCTCCCTGAGCTGCGAGCTCAAAGCCGGCGTTAAAGGAACCGTGATAACGGTAATTACGGGCACTATTACCGTAATGAAGGTAATAGTTTTAACGAAGTATTACTTTTGCAAGTAACACAGACAATTGAATTCCCCCCTATATGTTTGGAAATGGTCAGATAATGAAACGCAATTGTAGCTGTATAAGAGAAATGGCTGCCTCTAGGGGCTCTGCAACCACATACAAATAAATACACAACAAAAATGAACAGGCACTCAAAAACCCTTAAACATAAATTCAATAATGATAAGAAAAAAATTACATAACATTTTAAACTCCAAACTAATTTATTCATAAAATAACAATATGTGGGAGATTTCATTGCCGGCGTTGTAACATGTGGACATTGGACTGCGTGCACTGCCAGCAATTACAGTAGGAATCTCTGCTGCGAAGTGTCTCAACGTTCTTGAGACAACTAATTTAATTTCCCCCATGTCTTACAGTACAAAAAATTATAAAATATATGTATATATACATATAAGATGTACACACCTTCAATAATATATATTATATATTATATGACAGGTGTCAGCTCGCTCCCTCCCCCCTAACACCCTCCCCTCTTTAAAAAAAATGGCTGGCAAAATTTGTAGTTTTTAAGTCACTTTGAAAAAAAATTCATAGTAAACAGGAAGTTGTGGTTTATTTAACATTTTCTTTTGTGGAACTACAGGTCGCAGCCAGTCATGGGTGTCAGGGCATGTTGGCACTTGTGGTTCTCCAAGTGCCAGCATGTCCTAGCTGCAATGGGTATACTGGTGCTTGTAGTTATACAAGCATCAGCATGCCCAGACTGTTTAGGACAGCCTGGGCTGGCTGGGACTTGTAGCTCCACAAAACAAATCGCGTCCGTTTGTTATTTTACATGATTTTCTGCATTATTGCCCTACTAGCCATAGCCCACGGGGGTAGGAAGAGCCCTAGTGCTTTCAGAACTGAGCTGGTTATTCCTAGAGGGAGGGGTATACTTGCCAACCTTTGGCAAGCTAATTGCGGGAGATCCAAGACAGGGGGGGGCGTGGTTGGGGGGCGTGGTTGGGGGGCGGGAGGGGCGGGGTACGGTGAATCGCATCATTTTGTCTCCGTCCCTCGCGACAAAATGCTGGGGGGGTTTTTCACAAGGGGGGGCCAAAATTACGCGATTCACTGCAAATCGCGTCATTTTGGGAAGCATTGTTGCTATATGCGGGATATTGATATATGATGAAATTTTAAGCCAAATCATCCCAAAAAAAACCATCATCATATATAAAAAAGCAGACAATTTGAGAAATATGCTCACAAGAAGCTATTTACCAATTGAAAGGAGAAAACCACTAGAAATACAGTAGGTTTTTTCTATTGTAACAATTGCTCTTGCTGCAAGAATTGCAAAATTAATTCAACTACCCCGATGTTAACGTACAGTTCTGCAACTACTAAAGAAATATATACCATCAAAGAAAATATTTAGCTGCAATTCTGAAGGAACCATATATTTATTGGAGTGCCCATGTGGCCTTCAATATGTGGGGAGGACAAAAAGAAAACTGAGAATTCGTATTATGGAACACATAAGAAATATTAAAAAGGGAATTACTACACACACTGTTCCCCAACATTTTTCAACTTATCATAATAAGGATCCAGGAGGATTAAAATTCAAAGGCATCAAACTGGTACCAAAGAATTGGAGAGGGGGAAATTATATTGCAACCATGTCTAAAATAGAAACAGAATTCATATATAAATTAAAAACCCTCATTCCTTTAGGTCTAAATTTAGAATTTGACTTATGGCCATTCCTGTCATAAAATATAACATTATACAATTGTGTCCTATCAAGATACAATTTTATTATATGCAGAGTATATCTGTACATATTTTACGGATACTGTAGCGTATCAATGAATTTTATATTATGTGTCAAAACACTATTTTATCAATAAAGTTGGTCGAAATTTCGACTATAAAAAGCAACTTGCTACAACCAGGATTATCCTTGAGAAAGTCCTCAGGGACGAAACGCGTCGGAAACCTACATTTTTTCACCATTCAGCACCTTTGCAGCTTTTGCATTCTTGTTTGTACTATCTGGGCATCCGTCCATACAGGAAGTGACAGAAGGAATTGTGCGGACCACCTGCGTTCCACTGCAGACGGCACGAGCTGTACTCACAGCCGAATACCATCTGGAACTACTTGTACTCTTTTCTACACATCGTGCCTCAGATTGGGAAGCCAGTACTCCGCTGACACAGTGGAGAGGAAATTTCGAGTGGATACAGGGAAAGAGCAGGGTAAGACCATATTGAAAACTACTGACTCGTTATTTTTACTATATTGTCACAAAAGGGCTATAAACATCTTCACTTACATTTCAGTGCCATATGGTATGCTTCAGTTCTCCGTGCGCTGATCACTTTTTTTTAGTATTGTATGTATGCGGGATATTTGCCTGCTCTCCCGGGAGCTCGGGAGACCTACCCGAATTTACTAATACTAATGAAATTATAAGACTTCCGATATGTGCTACAATATTATATGTTTTTACAACACTAATTCTAAACAATATGAGTAGTGACATAGAAGAAAACTAATGCGATTATGATATAGATGAACTGGAGTTTATTTAGAGGTGCAAAAACAGAGGGACGGTCAGTGGTCAATAACAAGAGATCAATCAGGATAGGACATATGAACATTAACACAGGTAAAGGCAACAGATGATCCAGCAAAGGGTGCTGGGACAACATTATATGTTATAGGCCAGAGGCAGATGTTAAGCATCCTGAAGTAACAGGGGAGCTCTGGCAGGTAAGAGAGCAACCTAAGTACCTTAGTGGCCGCTTTGGTGGTACTACCGACAGAATATATACATATATACATACATCTATAAATATATATATATATATATATACATCCTGCCTGTAGTACCACCAAAGGGGCCACTATGGTATACATATATATATATATATATATATATATATATATATATATATATATATATATATATACACACACAATGGTCCGACATAGTTCTTGGCAGACAGGAGTTGCAGGATGCAGATCGTGATATCAGGAACCTTCTCGTTAGTCCCTTAGAACGGTAATTTCAATGCTGATTTTTGCTTGCAGGTCCCTGGTTAAACCACGAGTGAGACACCAGTGATTGATAGGCCTGGAGGCTGCAGCACCACCAGGGATATGAATCGACCATGTATATGATCTTCTCCATGAGGTAATTAGGTCATCTAACTGTACTGATCCAGAGGACCGAACCATCATCACCAGAAGGTTGTGTAGAAAATATGGTCAGACACATTATTATCAATATTATCAGTACCATGGATGCATAGAGGACTTTTCATCACAATATTAGGACAGGACTGTTTGTTTGTCACTTATTTTGCCACTGTCACCCTTTTTGAGCACCCATTATAATTTTGTTTGCATGGATTTGTGGGGGATGGGGTTAACCCCTTAGTTGTGTTGTTCACTCCGGCTATCCTATTTCTTAGTGTGTTGCGACGACCTCAACTATATGGAGGATTCAAAGAAACATAAACTAAGATATATATATATGTATATATATATGTATATATATATATATATATATATATATATTGTAACAAAAGGAGGCATTTAGCTGGCAATATGCAGAGAAAGCAGGGAAGTAGAATAAAACATTGGCACAGTTATGTACCTAGGTGGAGATTAAACCAGGTAAAAACATATGTGTAGTTTAAAATTGGTTTACTTACATGATTTAAAAGCTGCTTCCTCTCAGCAAACAGACAGGGTGGGTCTGATAGTCTAAACAAAGCCAGGGATGGGCGTTTCCTTTTAAAGAGAAGGTGGGTGTGTCACCTGTCCATCAAGCTAGGCCTGTGGGAGGAGTGTCAGGTATAAAACCCTGCTTGTTTTCATTGTTCAGGGAGATCAATGCTGGGCTAGCTGGCTGATCTGGACAGAGAGCTGGACTATGTATAGTAAGCGTTGAGGGTCTCCATAATTGCTGTGCAAGTATACGGTGTCAAAACATTATTACCATCCTGACAATAAAGAACCATAAAAAGGAAGAAGTTGTACGCGTGTGCTTCTGCAGTAGCGGGCTCTTGCCACAAGTGGTGTCAGGAGTGGGATGCTCTGGGAAGCAAGTTTCCGCTACCCAACCCACGCAGACGTCAACATGGAGGAAGTACTGAGAACCCTCGTGAATGTGGCCGCTGCGCAGCAACAGCAGCAAGCTCAGATGCTACAAGTCGCAGAGGCACAGGTGGAAAACACAAGGCTCTTAAGAGAAGAGTTAAACCAGGTGAGGCATGACAGAAATGAACCACCTGGTTCTGTTCTCCAGAAAATGTCACCAGCTGATGACGTAGAAGCATATCTGGTGTCTTTCGAGAGACTTGCAAAAAGGGCAAAATGGCCTCCTAAAGATTGGGCTGAGAGACTGGCGCCATATCTGACTGGTGAAGCTCAGCGAGCTTATATGGATCTATATGAGGAATGGGCCTCTGATTATCTGTGTCTAAAGTCTGAGATATTGGCTCGCATTGGAGTTTCAAGGCCAGGCCGAGCCCAGCGCTATCACCAATGGCGCTATGATAAAGAAAAAACGGTCAGAGCGCAAGTGGCTGAGCTTTCTAAAATTTTAAAGAAATGGCTGCAGCCTGAGGAGAATTCGCCTTCTCGGATTATTGAAGTTCTGGCGATAGATCACTGCATCCGGGGGCTGAACCGTGATTTGCAAAGGTGGGTTCTGCAATCAGACCCACAAACTTATGAAGAGCTTGCCACCCTGGTAGAAAGGTTTTGTGCACTACAGCAAATGACTAAAACACCTGCATTTGTGCCACAGCCGCTGCCACGCCAAAAGTCAGGTTTGACAATCCTTGCCACAGGGCCCAATGGCAAAACTGCTACGGACAGAGGGCCAGGTGCAAAGCTGTCTAATCTGAAGTGTTTTGAATGTGGTGAGCCAGGCCACTTTAAGGCAGAGTGTCCTAAACTACAGGAACCCATGGACTGTTCTGTAGCACATATTGGACCTGCATTTCCAAGCTGTTTTACCATGAGTCCCACATCAGGATGTCCTTGTTTGTTCCGGGTGACTGTGCTAATCAACCAAAACCTTGTTCTGGCCTTGGTTGACTCGGGGAGTCAACTCTCATTGGTTTCCAGCTCTGCCTTACCCGAAACCATAACTTCTCGGTTGCCCAAAGTGAAAGTTCTTTGCATACATGGCACAACAGAGGAGTATGAAAGAACAATACTACCAGTCACACTCAAAGACAAAACTGTTATGGTGGTAGCTGCCATAGCACCTAAACTCGCATATCCACTCATTTTGGGGCGAGACTTCCCACTGTTTAATGATGTCCTCGGTGAGCGGATCCGGCCGGACATGCCGGCAACTGATGCAACGGTCGGAAGCCCGGTCTTAAAGGAACCGCCTAAGAATCCACAACATCTGGACATCGATCTTTGGGAACCGCCAAACCGGAATGCCATCCTGGGAGTCACAGCAGGAGTTCCACAAAAGCATCCAACTGTGGGGAAACATGGATAGTCCAAACTAGCATTGGTCGGTGATGTCGCAGATGAGCCCACCCCGCCTGTCAGTGAGGATACGGACTGGTCCGCAATACCAATTTTGTTTCCTTTGCAGGACTTTGCTCGAGACCAACTTAATGATGCCACTTTGGAACATGCCTTTAAAAGTGTGACTGAGGTAAATGGGGTAGTGAAAGCCGCCCAGCCTGCAGAAGGTATACCATATTTTATTGTTAAAAATTATTTCCTGTATAGAGTTGCTAATGTACAAGGGGAAAAAGTAGAACAATTAATGGTTCCTCAGGTCCATGTAACCCTAGTGTTAAAAGCAGCACATACACATGTCTGTGGGGGACACCTAGGGGAGGATAAAACACGGGAACGAGTTCTGCTTAGGTTTTACTGGCCCGGTGTACACATGGCAGTGAAAAAGTATTCCAGGTCCTGTCCCATTTGTCAGAGAACCTGTCCCAAACCCGTGTACAGGGCACCTCTCATTCCAATACCAATAGTACAAGTTCCCTTTGAACGGATAGCTATGGACCTTGTGGGGCCCCTGGAAAAATCCGCACGTGGGCACCAATATAAACTAGTGGTGCTTGACTATGCAACCAGGTATCCAGAGGCAATTCCCCTACGAAACATAAAGTCCAGCACCGTAGCTAAAGAACTTGTATTGATGTTTACACGCTTGGGAATACCCAAAGAAATTCTCACAGACCAGGGTACTCCATTCATGTCTAAACTGATGAAGGACATGTGCCAGTTGCTAGGGGTTACGGCGCTTCACACCTCTGTACACCATCCACAAACAGATGGCTTGGTGGAACGCTTTAACCGCACATTAAAGCACATGCTCATGAAAGCAGTGGCTCAAGAAAAAAAAGATTGGGACACTCTTATTCCCTATTTGATGTTTGCCATCCGTGAGGTACCTCAAGCTTCAACAGGGTTTAGTCCCTTTGAGTTATTGTTTGGGAGACAGCCCAGGGGTATCTTGGATATGTTAAAAGAAGGGTGGGAGCAGCAAGGTCTCAGGGAGCCAAATCTGGTACAATTTGTATCCCAAATGTATGAGAGGCTAGGAAAGATAGGGCCCATTGTGCAGCAACATGTAAAAGAGGCTCAGGAACGACAGAAGAAAAGTTATGACAAAAGTGCTGTTGTTCGATCTTTCAAGCCTGGGGACAAGGTCCTAGTCCTGGTTCCTACCCAGGAAAGCAAACTTTTCGCCCATTGGCAGGGTCCATATGAAGTTCTAGAGGCTGTCGGTCCTGTCAATTACAGAGTCCACCAGTTAGGTAGGAGAAGGGAGGAGCAAATATATCATGTGAACCTCCTTAAACCCTGGCATGATGAGGAAACCTCTCCTCAGGTAGTGAGTACTGCCATTGAAAAGTCTGAAGTGCCCATAGAGCCAGCCTTGTCCATTCAGCAGAGACAACAGACTGAAGAAATTATTCGCCGGAACAGGGATGTCTTCTCTTCCATTCCTGGGCGCACTACCTTAATCTAACACAACATTGTCACTGCGCCAGGAGTCATTGTCAAGCAGAAGCCATATCGTATTCCAGAAGCCAGATGGGTGGACGTGAGAAAGGAGGTCGAGAAGATGCTCCAGTTAGATGTAATTGAAGAGTCCACTAGTGAATGGAATAGTCCCATTGTGGTTGTCCCGAAACCCAATGGGACAATTAGGTTCTGCAATGACTTTAGGCACCTAAACAGTATGTCGCAGTTTGATGCCTATCCGATGCCACGTGTGGATGAAATAGTGGAAAATCTTGCTGGTAGCAATTATTTAACAACCCTTGATCTAACAAAGGGTTATTGGCAAGTTCCCCTGACTTCCATGGCCAAGCCAAAGACTGCATTTTCCACCCCTGATGGTCTCTATCAATATAAAGTCCTACCCTTTGGGTTGCATGGGGCACCTGCCACCTTTCAAAGGGCTATGAATAAATTGCTACAACCTCACACAGCTTATGCAGCTGCTTACTTGGACGATATAGTGATTTATACCCCAGACTGGGGATCACATTTAGCCATAGTTGAGGCGGTCTTAGCTTCATTACGGTCCTTAGGGTTAACAGCTAACCCAGAGAAATGTGCCATAGCCATGAGAGAAGCCAAATATTTGGGTTACATTGTTGGTCGAGGGCATGTAAAACCCCAGCTAGACAAAGTGGAGGCAGTCAAAAATTGGACAAGACCAGAGAAAAAGTCACAGTTAAGAACCTTTTTAGGCTTAGTAGGTTACTACAGGTGGTTTTTAAGCCACTTCGCCACTAGAGCTGCTCCACTTACGGACATGTTAAAAAAAAAGTTGTCCCGATAGATTAACCTGGTCTGACTCTGCAGAAACCGCCTGGTCTGATCTTTGGTTAGCTCTTTGTTCCTCTCCAGTTCTACAAGCACCAGATTTTACCCGGAGGTTCTTCCTCCAAACTGATGCTTCTGGTGTTGGCTTAGGTGCAGTCTTGTCACAGGAGATGAATGGAGTAGAAAATTCTGTCCTGTACCTAAGTCGTAAGTTGCTTCCAAGTGAACAAAAATATGCCACTGTGGAGAAAGAATGTCTCGCCATAAAATGGGCTACAGAAGTTCTGCGCTATTATCTCCTAGGCAGAGAGTTCACCCTAATAACAGTCCATGCACCATTGAGATGGATGCAGAACAACCGGGAGGTAAATGCCAAGGTAACCCGCTGGTTCTTGGCACTACAACCTTTCAAGTTCTCAGTAGAACATAGGCCTGGGATTCTACACAAAATTGCAGATGCGTTGTCACGAAAAAATGCGCTCCTCGTGACGCTAGGGGGAGGGCTATGTAACAAAAGGAGGCATTTAGCTGGCAATATGCAGAGAAAGCAGAGAAGTAGAGTAAAACATTGGCACAGTTATGTACCTAGGTGGAGATTAAACCAGGTTAAAACATATGTGTAGTTTAAAATTGGTTTACTTACATGATTTAAAAGCTGCTTCCTCTCAGCAAACAGACAGGGTGGGTCTGTTAGTCTAAACAGAGCCAGGGATGGGCATTTCCTTTTACAGAGAAGGTGGGTGTGTCACCTGTCCATCAAGCTAGGCCTGTGGGAGGAGTGTCAGGTATAAAACCCTGCTTGTTTTCATTGTTCAGGGAGATCAATGCTGGGCTAGCTGGCTGATCTGGACAGAGAGCTGGACTATGTATAGTAAGCGTTGAGGGTCTCCATAATTGCTGTGCAAGTATACGGTGTCAAAACATTATTACCATCCTGACAATAAAGAACCATAAAAAGGAAGAAGTTGTACGCGTGTGCTTCTGCAGTAGCGGGCTCTTGCCACAAGTGGTGTCAGGAGTGGGATGCTCCGGGATATATAAAAATTCTGTTATGTTATTCTCTTCTGTAGTTATAGCTGGGAATCTGAATTTTGGTTGGTAGGGGGGCCCGTGCACTGCTTTGCCCGGGGGCCATAACATTGCTAAGATGGCCCTGATGTAGACCCTTAGTACAAACGGACAAGCATTCTCTATTACCAACCCAAGGCATACCTCCCAACTGTCTGGCCGGAGATATGTTTGTCCCGCGTGTGGGAACATTGGGAGGTATCTTCAGTTCACTGCTGGCAGTGGTGAAGAGAAAATAGACTTTTAATGGGCAGCCTAGTGCTTTACAATCCTAGGCAGTCATGTGTAGGAGTGGCCATTCCTCCATTGTGATGAGGCCACACCCCCATCACACTTAGCCATACCCCACTATCATGCTGCCAGGGACTCAAATTTTAGGAGGTATGCCAATATAGCAGTTTGCAGGGTTACTTACATTTTGAGAATTTTAGATAATACAGTAATATTACTATTATAATATTATTTAAATATTACACAGCACAGAAAAGACATTTTTTTTTCTCATTTACATCAGTCCTGTCTCATTGAAGTTTGCTGTCTAAATTTCATAACATACAAGCAAACAGACACTAGGGTTCATAACAACCAATTCGCTTTTACCATTTATTAAATTGGAAAAAATGTAAATGTCTGATTGGTCAAAAAGGTTCAACATGTCATCTTTATGCACTGGTATTATCTAACCATTTTGTTTTGTCATGTAAATTAGGCTTGTATAGGTTGATTCTTTTTGTTTGGTATAATTCACTATATTATTTATTTTTACTAATGGCCAAATTAGTCACTGCGCCTTTTCAATCAAAAATATAGACACACATACACAGATGTCTGCAATAGTTCATGGTTATCCATATTGCCCAGCCTTTGAAAACTGCATATTACAGGAAGTAGAAAAGAGGGGGGGTTACAGGACATGGGAAACCCTGTGTGACGGTTGGCGGGAGAGGGCTAATTTCATTAAAAGAATAAATGCCAACTATTCCTATTAAGTCCAATCTTTGATGAAAATTCAGAGTCCCCTGGAAGACGTTGAAAATCGATGTAAGCGCAACAATGTAACTGATTCAGGAACTGTCAAAAGATATACCCATTACAAGGCATAGTGTATGCGTTTACTGAAATCTTTAATGAAATCATGGAAAATTACCATTCAATCCTGGACCAGGGTAAAATGTCTATGCTTCATGAATCTGAAGACATTCACACATTCTCTGAGAACCTGTGTTTCAGAGGAACTTTCTGCCTGATTGGCAAAGAGTAACTATGTTGCTAGATCCACTACCACTGCCCCTACCCCGGTGTGAGGAGTGGCAGGCTGGTCAGGAGAAACAGGAGAACGTTTTGACCAGCCACAGGCTCCAGGGACTTAAAAAATACTTTTTTTAATCTGTTGATTTATTTGTCAGCTAGTGCAGTGTTTTATGCACCACTTAGCCCAGTCAATAGGGTATAGGTAGTGCTTAGGCCTAATGAACAATTGCCTTCAAAGGCATATAAATAAATGCTTAATTGAATTACATTCTGTGGCAAGGTGAGAAACTGACACATCTGAGGAAATGATTAAACTCTTGGGAATTCCTATTAATTCCTCACAGGGGAGGAGTTTGGGCCTATTTAATGACTCTAATTCAGTTAAAACTTGGCTGGAGTCTGGGGAGGGTGGCAGTCTCATATCTCTCCACTGAAGGAGCCAATATACCCTAAACTTTGTGCATAGCTCTAATTTGGCTGTTCACATGTGTTGCTGTGTTGTGCAATGGATCCACGCAACAAAACTTATGTTTAACCCCAACCCAAGAATTTTGTTTGTTGTTAACCCACTACACATATCGCATTACAAATCCCATTTTGTCCTGATTGGTTGCTTATGTTGGTTATGGTAACTTGGTTTGTATTAGGCTTAAATAGCCCAATCCCCCTGCAGCCTTATAGAAAAATTGCACATTGAATTGTCTAAGCTGGCTTGCTTATAAATTGACCACACTGTCTCATCCACACTTCCACTGCCCAATCCATGGGAGCTATTGCACTTAATCTCTGGATTATTCATTTCAACATGACTCAAATGCACCATCCACATGCAAGTAAAACTGCCCTGACTGCTAATTAAAATTATGCATTCTCAGTTGAAGTCAACTCATTTTAGAGGTTAACATATTGGAGACCTGAGGTGCTGGTCTCAACTTAACCGCAGTGATGTGAGCTGCTGTGCTACTAGTGATGGCTCACTCTGTGCCTGCCTTGTCTCGGCTAGCTGCTAGGCCAGACCACTTTTCAGAGGAACTGAAATTATTTCACAGTTTTAAAGAAAGATGCAAGCTGTATTTCAGACTGAGACCCCATTCTTCTGGTAC
The DNA here is from genome assembly GCF_038048845.1 of Mixophyes fleayi. Lineage (NCBI taxonomy): Eukaryota > Metazoa > Chordata > Amphibia > Anura > Limnodynastidae > Mixophyes > Mixophyes fleayi. Next base: position 93,263,540 of record NC_134409.1, read on the forward strand.
AGAACAGCAAACAGCAAATCATCATTGCATTACTTCAAGGTGATCCACAGACAAATGCTTTCAGTCTCAGTCCCACCAATACAGCTTTATTAAGCTTTGATTCATTCTTTGATGCTCTTGGGTTACTGTATGATGACTCTGACAGGGTGGCTTTGGCCGAGACACCTCTTCAACCTCTTAAATGAGGTCAGAGGATTACAGAAGAGTATTGTCCAGAATTTAGACAGTGGTCCACTGGCAAAGAGTGGAATGATCCAGCACTCCGCAGCTAATTTAGCTTGGATCTTTCCAAAGAATGCCTTAGTACAATATCCTTTTTCGGACACCCTAGAAAGACTCATGCAATTATCTATCAAGATTGATAGATGTATTAAGGAAAGGAAATTAGAGAAGGACCTATCATCCCTTGCAGCTTGGTGCCCTTAGGCTTCATCAGGTTAAAAAATTCTAGGAGATGCTCTTTAGGCCTTTGCTTATATTGTGAGGAAAAGGTCATGTGGCTTGTGTCTGTCCTTATTAGCAGGGAAAAGACCATGCCTAGATGAAATAGAAGAGGTCCATCTAGGCTTACAATTAGTATCTTCACTAACCCTCTCTTATTACCAGCTTGTATATTTTTTGCATTCATAAATAGCGGCTGGATATTTCCTGGACATTTGACTCGTAGAAGGTTTGAAAATTATTTTTGTTGATATGGATCCTGTTATCCCTATATGCTGTCTAGATGATAATCCCACATTGGGGGCAGAATTCTAAGCAAGACTCCACCAGTACATTTGTCTACTGGAAGTTTGCATTCTGAACAGTTGTCTCTAATTCTTATTCATTGTCCCACTGTTCCTCTTTTTCTGGGACATCCGTGGTTATCTCGCCAAAAACCTGCTATTGATTGGTCTGTCTGAGAAATTGTTTCCTGGGTGTCAACTAGTGTAGACTGTTGTCTTTCCTATACACTGTTAGGAACCCCTCTAGCCAGTACAACACAACCCGGAGTCTTATCTGCCAGTCTGGTGTTCACTGGAGCCCCAAGTGGTGGGGACAGACTTGGCCGCAGACTAACAGAGGTCGTGAAGTGCGTACCGGCTGGGGAGAACGCAGGAAAGCGGAGTGAAGTCCAGGCTAGGGTCGAGGGCCGGCAGCAGACAGCGTATCCAATAGACAAGCCAAGGTCAGAGGTTACAGGCACGGTAGCAAGGTCAAAGATACAGGCAATGTAGGTCAGGGTCATGAGCAAACAGGCAGGGTCCAAATCCAAGCAAGGGGTCATACACGGGAAATCCAACAGAGTGTCCACAGGACAGGGACAGGGATGAGAACAGGAACAGGAACTAGGATCAAGCTGGTCAGCAGGACTGTGGCAGAAAAGCTATAACCGGCAGTGAAGCTGTAAACCTCACTGCCTTAAATACAAACATAGACCAATCAGGGCTTGCCCCTGGGGAATGCACACTTGCAGGCTAAATGCCTGTTATGCAAACAGACCAATAAGGGCTTGCCCCTGAAGTATACAGTTGCAGGCTAATGCCTGTTAATTCAGTCACCAGCTGCATCTAATTGCTGGTCTAATGAAAGCGCGTGCGCGGCCGGCTTCTTATCCTGCCGGGACTCCGCGCTGCAGAAGCGTCCGACCGTTGCCTTGGAGTTGGGTGGAAGTGACGTCCCGGTCGTCAAGGTGACGGCCGGGCTGCCAGAGGGCACAGGAAGAGAGCCGCAGCGGCTGTGAGCACCGCCGCGGCTCGTGACATACACGAGAGTCCATGGCCTTGTATAGATGACAGGAGGCTATATAAAATTAAGAAAACTATCCTCTATCTCTTATCTCTATATTGTTTGACCAGCTAAAGGGAGCTAGATTTTCTCCAAGATAGAGCTTCATGGGGCTTGTAAGTTCTTTTAAATTCAAGAAGTAGATAAGTACAAAACCACCTTTAATATGCAGTCTGGGCACTATGAATACCTTTCCATGTCGATTGGTTTACGCAATACCCCTGCAGTGTTCAAGATTTGATAAATTACATTTTTAGTGATTTCCTCTGCAAAGTTGTTGTAGGATACCTTGATGATATCCTAGTGTACTTCTTCTCTTTAGAAAATCATTTTCATGTTAGTAGTCCTTCAGAAACTTAAAAAGCACCAACTATTTCCTAAAATGTCTGTTCAAATTTACTAAGGTTCATTTTTAGGATACATCATTTCTTCTGAAGTTTCTCTATAGATCCAGGCAAGCTCCAAAGTATTCTAGATTGAGTTCAACCCACTAACTTTAAAGCTATCCAGAAATTTATTGGGTTTGCCAACCACTATAGAAGATTTATTTGTTCATTCTCTGTTCTGGTTTCCCCCTTCACCACATTAACTAAATAGAGGACGCCTCCGATGTTGGTGCAGGGGCTATATTCTCTCAAGCAGACCCAATCGATAAAAGACTTCACCCTGTGCCTTCCTTAAATGCAAAATTTCCTGCTCTGTGGTTTAAATCATTTATGACATTGGGAACCGTGAATTTATTGCCATGAAATGGGCCTTTGAAGAATGCAGCCATTGGTTAGAGGGAGCTAACCATGCTGTTAAAATCTTCTCAGACCACAAAAACCTATTATACATTGAATCGCCTAAAAGACTGAAATCCAGGCAGTCTCAAGGGATTATGTTCTCTTCCCAATTCAACTTTATTATCACTAAAACACTTAACTTCAAAGCTGAGGCCTTGTCCATGAGCTTCCTTTCTAAACACAATCAAGTCCCTGTGAATATACCAATAATTCCTGCCTCGTTGATATTAACTAAGCTTAAACAGGATCTCTCTCTCAGCAATTGTGGGTCCAAGATCAAGTCCCTCATGGAACTCCTAGACACTTGTTATTTGTGCCTGAAGCATATAGAAAGGTGTTGCTGTTTCAGTTACACACAAATATCTCTGAACAATCCAGTATTTCTAAAATGCTTATACCTTTGTCTTGCTCATTATAACAGTCATCGGATAAATTTGATATCAAAGTGTTTGTCCTCTTATGCAAAGTGTTTGCCAGGAATAAAAGCCATCAGAATGTTCCATCTGGTCAAGTAATTTCACTGACCATTACCAGTAGAACTTGGAACCATATCTCCATGGAGTTTTGTTTTTGCCTGTATCTTTTAGCCAAAAACGGGTCATTTGGGTCATTGTTGATTTGATTTTGAAAAATTGCTCATTTTGTTTCATTAACCAGGTTACCAACTGCCAATCACTTACCTCCCTTTTCATCCAGCATGTCTTTAAACCTCATAACGTTTCTGATAGTGGATTGCAATTCATTGCTCAATTCTGGAAGTCCTTTTGTATAATGCTGGGTATTAAACTGAGCATATCTTCTGCCCATCACAGTCAGTCTGATAGCCATTGAGGGTGACCCAATCCCTGGAAAGTGCTTGAGATATTACTAAACTACATGATAATTAGGTTAAATGTTTACCTTAGGCTGAGTATGCCTACAATAACTATAACTGCCTTGAATACCTCTTCATTCATTTGTGTGTATAGTCGGCATCCAAGGCCAAATCTTTAACACATCTCCTTCTCTGTAACCATACTGAAGTTGAAAATACCACCTTACGTTTGAGGTCTAGTTGGATCCATGAGGTTCATGATAGCTTTATTATGAGTTTCTTTTCATTCTAAAAAAAAAAATCACATCAACATCATTGAGCATACACTATTAAAGTGGGTGGTAGGGTCTGTTTGTCCACAGAATTTATTTATATAGATAACTTGGTAATGCAGATCAAGTTATTTACAGGACAGTTAGTGAAAGTGATGGTAGTGTCCAACATGAAGTAGGTCTGGGCTCCATAAAACTGGGCTAGAGAAGCAGGTCTAGAAGTACAGAGGGTGATGGAATAGTAGAAGAAAAAAATGAGGAAAGAGGGACCTGCTCTTGTAAGCTTGCATCCTAAAGAGAAGAGAAAGGCACAAATAGGGGGAGTGGAGGAGGTAGCTGAGGCAAAATAGTTACAAGGAGGGCTGATAGGATTGAATAAAATAATGAGTTTTAAGGGCACTCTTGAAACACTCAAGAGTAACAGCTAACCTGATATTGCGTGGGAGAGTGTTCCATAGGTGGGGAGCAGCTTGAGTGAAGTGCAGGAGGCAGGAGTGGGAAGAGATAATCAGTGTGGTAGTGAGGCTGCGGCCATTGGCCGAACTGAGGTTGGAGAAGTAGGGGGATAGATTGAGTTCATGGGCTAGTGAGTGGGGGTGACAGTGGGGAGCAAGGTGTGGAGATTGTGTCCACAAAGTAGGGTGAGTGGAGGGAGATGATTAGGTAGAAGAGACTGATGGGAATGGATTTCATGACATATGGACTCAATTTTGGAGGTAAAGTCAGTAGAAAACTGAAGAGCAGATAACTAGTATGGTGGTGGGAGAGGAGAGGAAGGAGTTCAGTGTGGGAAGCATTTTTAGCAAGGGGATAACAGAGAGAGAAGTTAGGAATCGGATGAGAAACAGATCTAGGAGGGGGGCCCCATAGTCAGAAGGGCAACATCAGGTAGAGAGAAAGTGGAGATGGATCTGATTTGGGTGGTATAGATGTGAGAGGGAGAGACAGGAGAGAGAAGGAGTGATGAGAGGGAATAGTTTTCGAAGGGGAAAAGGATAGGTATGAACGGAAGGAAGTAGAGAGAAGAGCAGCAAGTGGGGCTAGAGGACTAAAAGGAGAGGGAGTCAGGGGGTATATGAGAGAGGGAAAGAGGGAGGGGGCAGTGAGTCAAAGCAGGAGCAGAGGAGTAATGGAGAAAGAATGGCATTGAGAGGTTAGAAATGATGTGATGACGATAAAGAATAAAGTGAGTGGAGAGAGAGAATGGAGAGATAGCAGGAAAGAAAAGAGGATGAAAAGAGGTAAAAGGATAAGCAAGGAAATGGAAAGTAGTTAAGACAGTAGTGATGAGGGACAAGAGAGTAAAAGACAGTAAGGTGTGACGACAGTGACATTTACCTGGAGTGGTGAGCAGTGCCGTAACTAGACACTTTAGTGCCCTGGGCGAGACAGGACACCGGCGCCCCCCATCTAAGTGGGAGTGACATTTGCCAAGTGGGTGTGGCCAACCTAATATGGGGGTGTGGCTACTGAAAAAATTCTGTTACACATATTTGCAAATGCATGATAAGCCGGATGCATGAATATATATATATATATATATATATATATATATATATATATATATATATATATATATATATATATATATATATATAGAGAGAGAGAGAGAGAGAGATCTATAACTCTATCTATATTTCTGATGCATTTGGATTATCATAAATTTGCAAATATGTGTATTATAAAATAGAAATTAATATTAAATTTATAGTTGAGAAATAGAGAGAGATTAAGTAAAATAAGGTGCTGGTGAGTTCAGTGGGAGTAGAGGTGGGTGGAAGTGGTGTATAAGTGGGCTGAAATAGGAGTTTGGGTATGGAGGAAGTAGGTGGAAGGGATGAGTGAGAATGGTAGTGGAATGGAATAGAATTGAGAATTATGCTCTTATAAGAGCAGTTTGTTGTAAAAATTACTTTTCTCTAGCAGTGGTCATCAGCGGTGATCGGCGCTGTAGCTGCGGCTGAGCGGCTTCCTGCTTTGGCATTTGGAACACAAGTTTGTGTTCCAAATGCCAAACTTCCTGTCAATGGAACGCATGTGCGTTCCACTGACAGGAAGTTCGGAATTTGGAATGCAAACTTGCGTTCCAAATGCCAAAGCAGGAAGCCGCTCAGCCGCAGCTACAGCGCCGATGCCGGGAATAGGTTGTTTCTCGTCAGGCAGGCAGAGGCAGATGGATGTAAGAGCGCTGTGTGCAGTGATTGAGCCTGGGCACAGAGGCAGGTAGCGGGCGGCTAATGCGCCCCCTTGGGCTTGCGCCCGGGGCGACGGCACCGCCCGCACCTGCCTAGTTACGGCTCTGGTGGTGAGGGCCTATATTAGTTTAGGCATGTTGGGGAGTGCTGTAAGACAGTTCTGGATGATTACTGGGCTAAAGGGAGCTGGAGCGCCTGTTAGAGATTCAAGGTGAATGGAGCAGCAAGTGTGGTTAAAGGGTGGGAACACAAACAGCAACAAATATCAAAATAATCAAGTCATAGTAAAAAACATCTGAACGAAATATGGTTTACAAACATTTCAGCAGTGCATGAAGTGGATAATAGGAGCTCCCTGGAGAGTGTAGTATGTTGTCCTCATGTAGCTGTTTTTCAAGATAGAATGTTCCCCTCTTGTCCAACTCTTGTGTAACTCTTACTATGCTGTATAAATCTGCATATACACTTGTAACAAACCCACAATTAGAACAAATAAATGATCAAAGTGAGAATTTAGAAGTGTCGGTATAGGCAGTGTGGTAAGTTATGCAGCTTTATGTAATATTTTTGGAAATCCTATACAATGTAAGCTCTCAAGAGCAGGACCCTCGTTCCTTGTTTGTGTCCCTCTCTTGCCTGCTTCCCTAGCCATGTTTTTTCTTGAGCCCAGGCCTACTTCACATTTCTCATTACTATTTCTCCCACTCACTGTCCTGTAAATAACTTGATCTGCAGAACCAAGGTATCTGTGTACTATTTGTTTAATCAGTTTGTCTGGCCTTTCTATCATTTTTACTTTTGTGTATTTGTGTTATGGATCATTGCTGTCTGTTTATTATATACTACTGCAAGTGTCATTTATGGTGCTGCACAGAGGCGAAACTAGCTAGTTATAGGCCTGATGTAGCCATCTGATATTTTTAAATATAGTCCATTTTATTAAGTTACATGACCATGGACCATCTGACTAAGCAGATCAGAATTGTAACAATAATACATTTGTCCATATGTTTTAAGCATACTTGCCTACTGTTACGGACTTCCCTGTCTCGCCGCTCCGTCCGGAAGCCGCACTTCCGGGTTCAGCGGTCACGTGACCGCAACCCGGAGGCGGGGATTTTGAATCCCTGTCAGTATATAAATCTCACTCTGACACTCGCTGAGTGTCAGAGCAACACTTACCTGTTCCTGGCTCCTGTTCTTTGTGAATCCTTGTGCTTCCCAGTCTCCTGTGGATTTCTGTGTACTGACTCCTGCCTGTCTCACCATTCTGCCTCTCCAATCCCTGTATACCGACCCGGCTTGCTGACTACTCCTACTCTGGTGACCCTGTGTACCGACCCGGCTTGCTGACTACTCCTACTTTGGTGACCCTGTGTACCGACCCAGCTTGCTGACTACTCCTACTCTTGTGACCCTGTGTACCGACCCGGCTTGCTGACTACTCCTCTATTCTTGTGACCCGTGTACCGACCCGGCCTGATTGACTCCGAGCTTGCCTTCTGATTCTGCCTGCTTCCTCTTCCTGTGTACCGACCCGGCTTGATTACTACGCATCTCCTGCTACTACTCCGCAGCACTTCATCTTGGGGCTAACCTGAGGGCCGCGACCTGCGACTCCTGGCCACGAAGCCCATCCCGCCTTACGGCGGTTCTTGGTGAACACCGGGGAGATTGTTAGACTCTGCACCTCAGGTAAGCCAGTGCTAATCAAGATTAGTAATATTATCCAGTATCCGTTACAACTACTTTCAGTAGGCGACGTCCGGGAGAGGGGAGCCTTGAATTGCGTCATTTTGGCCAAAATGACGTGATTCTCTGTGAATCATATCATTTTCGCAAGGGAATTGCGGGATGCGGGAGAAATGCCAGCTCTCACGGGAGTCCGGGAGACAGACTCGAATTTCAGGAGTCTCCAGGACTTTCCGGGAGAGTTGGCAGGTATAGTTTTAAGCAATAATCTTGGCACCCTTATACACGGGGGTGTCTAGCTTGGCATTTACACTGACTGGATAACTATTAATTACGTGCACCTCCACTCAAAGAATGTGCCTCCTTAACCACAGTTTGTTTAAAACATGAGGCCTTGTCTGAGGATTTAGAGACATGGCTTCTCTTCTCAATGTTTCTAAATAATCACTAGTACAGAACAGTACGGCCTTGGGCAAAAGGGCACATTTCCATGAAGCATAAACAGTGAAGTTATAAATATTTTCATTTCTTGCAAAACTTAATTTCAGCTGTAGCATATAAATACAATAATTGCTGCTAGACTCTACTTTGTAAGCCAGACTGAATATTCAATCAATTCTACATCAGGGCCAGGTGCAAAAATTTGCTTTGTTCCTCCCCTGCACCCACCCCACCCACACACAAAGCGTATAATATCTGTTTATTTTGTTTACTTCAAATCTCAAAAAATTCAAGCATAAGAAATATAAATATATAACATGTGTTCTTTCTGTGTCACACTGTGCCCCTTCTGTATTACACTATGCCCCTTCTGTATCACACTGCGCTCCTTCTATCACACTATGCCCCTGGTCCCCTTCTGTATCATAGTGTGCCCCAGGGCCGGACTGGGACTAAAAATCAGCCCTGGCATTTAAAAAACACACAGGCCCACTTGCTGTGGGCTCCATGCGCGATATTGTTGCGCGCTGAAGTGGCGTTGCTGGTGCAGTCCAACATGTTAAGCAGCAACACAAACTTGTGTATCACACTTTGCTTTCTGCCCACCCTGATCAATTCCCTTGTTGTGCAAATCAGTTAGCTTGAATTACAAAAGCATACTGTTCCTACTGTGTGCGAAAACGTAAACCGACTACAGTAAACCCAGGGCCTGATTAAGGGTTTCGGTCACCATAGGCAAATACACCAACAGCGCCTCCCAACCCCCCCCCCCCCCCACCCCCCCTTCCCAATGTATAGGAATACTCCTAAATATAAATATTCCGAAATATTCTTCAGCATTCAAATTTAGATTGATTGCGCCGTTGTCTCTTACCTGTTCTTGCTCTTCTCTCTTGCTGCTTTGTTGTCTTCTCGCTGGATTCTGGAAATTTGGAGTCCTGTATTGAAAATTGAAAAATTTTACTATATTGCATGCAAAATGTTAATAAACCCTGAATGATTGGGCTCTTTAAAAAAAACAAAACACTCCATTATGGACAGATAACACTACCCCATTGTACAGGCATATATAAGTAATATCTGAACATTTGTGGTCAAAAAAATATTTACCTCTACCAGACCCATCTCATATTCTAGTGATAGCTGAGACCAGAGAGCAGCCATGTAACTGCCACACAAAACAGATATCATGCCCCCCAAAGCTGCTCTATTTTTTAAATACCACGCAAGACATTTCATTAACCCTGTAGTTATATTCAGACCCTCTCCCCCCCCCCTGCAGACATTTTTAGCCCCTCTTCCCCCCTGCAGACATTTTCAGCCCCTCTTCCCCCCTGCAGACATTTTCCGCCCCTCTTCCCGCCCCCTGCAGACATTTTCAGCCCCTCTTCCCCCCCATGCAGACATTTTCAGCCCTTCTTCCCCCCATGCAGACATTTTCAGCCTCTCTTTCCGACCCCTGCAGACATTTTCAGCCCCTCTTCCCCCCCCCCCACAGATATTTTCAGCCCCTCTTTTTCCCCCTGCACACAATTTCAGGTTCTCTCACCCCCTGCACACAATTTTGGGTCCTGTGTCCCCCCCAGCACACAATTTTGGGTCCTGTGTCCCCCCCCGCACACATGTTCGGGTCCTGTGTCCCCTCCCAGCACACATTTTCGGGTCCTGTGTCCCCCCCTGCACACATTTTCGGGTTCTGTGCCCCTCCCGCACACATGTTCGGGTCCTGTGTCGTCGTCCCCAGCACACATTTTCGGGTTCTGCCCAACCCCCCCCCTGCACACATTTTCGGGTTCTGTGCCAGGTGGCCAGTCCAGCCCTGGTGTGCCCCTTCCATCATACTGTGCCCCTTCTCCATCACACCGTGTCCTTGGCGCCGTTCTATATCACACTGTGCCCCTGGCCTACGTCTTTATCACACTGTGCCCTTCATCACAGTTTCCCCTTCATCAGTTTAGCTTTAATTACACTGCTGCCACTACTAAAGTGTGGCTAATAATTTAAATATACAACAGCTTAATAAACCTGTAAGAGTATTAGCTGCTAAATAACCCCATTCAATGCCCAGGAGAGTTTACCGCAAAATGTAACCACTTGATTACTATGCTTTGGGAAAGGGATAACAGTTCCTTCATGATAACAGTTACTGAATAAGAGAAAGTAATTCTTTAATATGGATGTCAAGATTCAAATGTAAAATATTCTGCTGTTTAAGAAGTACGCTGTAGTTTCACATATGGCCACAGGAGGGTAGCAAATCTTAATTATTGAAAATCCAGGAGCTGGGTGGGTATTGTGGTTTAGCAAAAAAAGAAAAGATACCCATTGAAAATGGCGCACAAGATTAATAAATACTTATAAGTGTTAACCAAGTTGCACTACACTGATTAAGCAGCTATAAAAGAGAAATATAAACTAAATCAGGCGCTGTGGAATCATATAAATAAACAACATAGGAGTCTGAACTGCAGCTCTCGAACACAGATATCTGAATCTCAAATGGAGTAGAATAAAATAAAAAGATAGAGAGTGCTATGTTGTGACAACAAATTTAATACAATATAAAATAACTGTAAAAAACAAAATGGCAGTATATATGACAGTCCAATAGTCAGCAATATGAAATCATAATAGCAACAGGCTCCTGGAGCAAATAGAGCAAATTAGAATTTCACATAAACACATACTTGCCAACTCTGGACTCCCGGGAGAGTATGGCAGTCTATCGCATCTGCCCATTTCCTAGTGAAGTGGACAGAATTAGATAAAAAATGCAGCGATTCTCATGGAATCTGCTGTAAATTGATGCGGTTGCGTCATAACATCACGGGCGGGGCCAAAGTAGTGTGATCTGCATAGCCCCGCCCCAAAACACCCACCTCCCCCACGCAGCTCCCGGACGCCGAGGTTTGAAAGTCGGCAAATATGCATAAACAGGGTTAAAATTAGTCACCTATTCTACTGATGATTAATTAAAACTCTCCTTTGCTGATTGAAGAAGGATTATGCAAAAAAAAACCTCAATAGCATACGGAGGTGTACGGCAGCAATAGTTAATCAGAGTTAAACTCATTAGCATGCAGAAAACTACTGCAGCATACAGTTCATTAGAGTAGAAAATAAATGTAAGTACTTATCCGTCCTGATATCAGCTGAAAAGTCCAGAGAGATAGTTAGCAGATCATCCACAAATGGTCCAATGAATTAGCTGTGACAATAGCCAGTAATGAATTATCCAAAACCCTGGGGTTAAAAACGATCAGAGCTCCAGTCCTGATCAGTGAGTCATGTCTACAAACTCGTATCCTGACACCTTTCTCTGTTCAATCAGACGGTTTCATCAGAGGAAACTCTCTGATTTAATATCTTATCAAATATTCACACTGTCAAACAATATATCACCTCTAATTTGTCAGGAAACCTCTCTTAACTGCCTTTACTAGTCAGAACCCACACTTTGCTCACTTGTGACTTAGAATTGTTTACTCTGTGGGATTACACACAATTCCAGCACTCAATCTTCCTCTCACCTATCGCGTAGGTTACAGATTTAGCTGAATTGCCCCCAAACAGCACTCACACAACCACACCCATTTCGGTTTGTCACCACCTATTGAATAAGGGCAATAGTACCCCAATATACTGTCTCACACTGGCACACAATAAGCACTCCTTGCTACACACAGTTAGCAAGGAATCAAAGGGTTACCACTTCACCCCTCAAGGCTCTATTCACAAATGTACATGCAGGCACACACTTGGCTTGGTATACAAATGTATTTACAATTCACACCTCAGGTTTAGCATAGTTAAGCAATCTATCTCTTCTAGACCAGCAGTGAATTTGTTTAGCACAATAAGGACATCAGTTATTAAGGTTTTGATTTAATATACAAAAAATACAATGCTTACAGTTTATATAAAGAAAAATCTATTAATAAACAATTAACATTCAAATAAAAAGTTGCAAAACCTTTACACCTTACCACACATCCAAGGGGTTGTGGTCTGTGACACAGTTTACAATCACCATTTGCATGTTGCCTGATTTACTACCCAATTCTACTATATGGCCCAACTTTCCTGTGGAGTGTCACACAGACACTCCACAATTTTATTATTAATTGATCCACTATGAATTTGCCAACTTATTGATATCAAACAGGCCTATCTCCAGCGTATTCATTGAGCTTATACTCAAATGGGCTGCCTTTCATCATGCTATTGAGGAATACATGGTTGATCACTAGTGTTATTGATTTTAAGTTGCATTTTGGAACTGAATTATATTTGTCTATATAAAATTCAGCAAGCCATCATCCTTTTGTAAGGCTTCAAGCTGTGAACGGCTCCCTCCCAGCTGTCCAAAGTCTCGTTAGGTGTCAACAAACTCTCCTACTTCAGAATGCAGTTCACCCCAGGAGCCTTTGAAGCTCACTCAAGTGCTTTGTTATCTTTTAAAATAGAGGTGGGCAGAATAAATATCTAATATATCATAATAAATATCTAATAAATATCATCCAATAAACTGCCTCCCCGATCGTGGAGGCAGGGACGACGGGGGAGGCAGTTAATAGGATGATCCATTACAGCCTTTGATTGAGAGTGTTCTGGACCCGGTTAACCCTTTATATCTCTCACCAATAACGCTGTTGAAATCTATTCATTTTTGTACGCTCATAGAAGCACACCTATATCTGTTTTAATGTTTTATTTTGTATTAAATGGAATTATGCTATGAACGTTTTGTTTTTGGATTATGTTTTCACTGTTGGATAACATTTGGAGGAAATGATCTTCTCTACCATCAGATGTGATTTGATGTGCTGTGTTTCAAGAATCCATCTTGTAAGCATATCCCCTGTGAGGACCCCTTCACGTGGTTATATCAACTATCAGGCCACATAAGACACACTTGGAAGAGGGATAAGCCCCCATGGACACTATATAGAGTTTACACTCACTTTGTTGGGACAATACTGCTCTATGTGTGTTTGCGGTACTGGCAATTCATATGTATGTAATCCACTCAGCGCTATGAGGTATACACTTGTCTTTTGTTTTTATCTATGTTTTTATTGAAGAGTAGGTGGTTTTTCTTGTATATCTTAAGGCAGCTTTGGGGACTACATCAGCGCCCATTCTTGATAATACTTTGGTTTTTATATTTACACTGTAGTTATGATTAGGCCTTATTCCCCACAATTATGCTATTGGTTAATCCTTATAACTGTAATTCCTCTCTCTGTTCACTACAATCACATATAAACATAATAATAAAAGAATGATTAAAAATAAATCATGCACATACACTATATGGACAAAAGTATTCGGACGCTTGACCATTACACCAACAGGGACTGTAATGACATTGTATTCAAATACACATACTTTAAGATGGAGTTGGTCCCCCTTTTGCAGCGACAAGAGCTTCCACTCTTCTTGGAATGTTTCCACAATATGTGGGAGTGTTTCTGTGGAAATTTGTGCCCATTCATTCTGTAGCACATTTATGAGGTCAGGCACTGATGTTGGTCGAGAAGGCCTGGCTCGCAATCTCTTTTCCAGTTCCTCCCAAAGGTGTTCGATGGGTCTGAGGCCAGGGCTCTGTGCGGGCCAGTCAAGTTCTTCCACAATAAACTCATCCAACCATGTCTTGTATTCCTTGCTTTGTGCACTGGGGTATAGTCATGTTGCAATAGAAAAGTCCCCAAACTGTTGCCACAAAGTTGGACGCATAGCATTGTCTAAAATAACTTGGTATGCTTAAACAATAAGATTTCCCTTCACTGGAGATCAGGGGCTTATCCCAAACCCTGAAAAACAGTCCCATACCATTATCCCTCCTCCACCAAACTTCACAGTTAGCATAACGCAATCAGGCAGGTAATGTTCTTTCGGCATTCATAAAACCCAGACTTGCCCATCTGACTGCCAAACAGAGAAGCATGATTTGTCACTTCACAAAACACGTTTCCACTGCTCTACAGTCCAGTGTCGACGTGCTTTGCTCCACTCCATCCGACGCTTGGCATTGGTCTTGGTGATATGAGGCTTACATGCAGCTGCTCGGCCATGGAAACCCATTCCATTAAGCACCCGCCACACAGTTTTTGTACTCACATTAATGCCAGTGGAAGTTCGGAACTCTTCAGCTATGGAATCAGCAGAGCATTGGCAACTTTTACACACTATGCACCTTAGTGTGTGAACCATTGTACTGACTACTGACGCTGAATTGGAAATCACTTGATAGATAAATGTCTCCGCTTGTATAAAAAAACAATGTGCATACATTTGGATAATGATGTTGATGTTAAATACTTTTGTGTCAAAAAAGACAAAAGTATTATTGGAGCGATACCTTTATTGGCTAACCAAAAAAAAAAATTATTATATCTGCTAGCTTTCAGAGCACAGAGGCCCCTTAAAGTGCCTGATGAAGGGACCTCTGTGCTCTGAAAGCTAGTAAATATAATATTTATTTATTTATTTTTTTGAGTATCACTCCTATAATACTTTTGTCTTTTTTGACACTAAAGTATTTAACATCACATAGATTTTTTTGGCTAACACGGTACAACAAAAATATTTTTTCAAAAATTATTTTTTTTGCTACACATCTTGATAATGATGTTGCAAACTAATAATTTCAGTATGAATAATTTAAAGCCATCTCATAAAAGTATGCCATTTACCATACCCCAATAATAAATTGTGAGAATTAATACTGATAGATTAAACAGACAAAATATATTGTTTCGCTATTTATTAAATACTTGTGACATTTGTATTGGTCATCTGTGAGAGCTTTTATTGTTACTACAGTGAGATTAACTTTTGTAATACACAATATTGGTTTATTTGTGATACACAACTGGTTTATTGACTATTGTCATTACAGTGAGGTTGACTTTTGTAATACACTATTAGTTAATTAGCGCTCTAAATATTTTTTTTATTTTTTTTGAGTATTGTGGTTCAATTGAAAGGCTTGAACAATGAGATTATTACTCAAAATTCTACAGGAGTGGGTCAGCTGTAGTAACATAGTAGCAGGTAAGTGGCTACCTGGCAATTCACATCAGATAAGTTGGGGTTGTATTTTGCTACACAGATGTTGTGATAGCACTATCAGTAATTTGCTTTGTTTTGGGATTCCAAGTCGGGGTGCCAGACGTGTGTGAGAGTATGTGGTTAGGTAAGGAGATTCACCCCTATATTACTGTGTTGGCGATCACTCTTACCACTGCATAGCTCCGCTTACAGGCCTTGTCAGGCCTACTATCCTGGATTGCAGATACTGTACCCTTAGTGGAAGGTTGTGTTTATTTGTTGCCTCTTCTGGGGTAGCACACAATTGCTCTAGAGACTTCACTGGTGCTGGCTTGAGTTATCTGCACCTGATCTGGCACTAAGAAGCAACGAGACAGTCACTAGTCTGCAAATGCGGCCTCTTTGTTGCCATCCAGGGGTCAGATGAAGTTGGTGGTGACTCAGTGCTCTTGGGGGAGTGGTAGGCCTCAGCATGTTAATGTCAACTTTGCCTATTTATCTGGGTGATATTCACCAAGTATGATGTACCTGTCACTATCTGCCTCCGGCTGCATTGCAGCATCTTTCATGAGGACGCAGCTTGATCCTGCAGCTCCTGTCTGCTAAGAACTATGCTTAAACTTTGCCTTTATGTAAATCTGGTCTGCAGTACCTACCTTTCACTAGAGGTGCTGCTATCCTACAATTGTACATTCCACCTCGCTAGCAGGAGTTAACCTCCCTCAAATCAGCATCCACAGCTGTTTACTGCCTTTATAAGAATTCCTCTCCCAGTAATCTGTGGCAGTTCATTGTTGTCTTGCCTGCTGTTTCTGAATCTCCAGAGTATCCTGTTTACTGTTCCAGTGTGACTTCTTGGTATTCACCCCTGCTTGTTCCTCTGCTTTGCTGCTTATCTTCTGACCCAGACCTAGGGTACGTGCTTGATTACACTCCAGCTTATTCCCTGGTACCTTTGTGTGGCTCTCCCAGCATTTGGCCATTTGGCTTGTTTGACATTCCTCTATCCTGACACCCATGGATCCATCCAGTTCCTCGTGCCTCCTAGCATGACCCCAAGTCCTGTCTACCGTGGTTCATCCGGTACCTTGTGCCTCCTGAGTAAACCACCTATCCTGCCATCTGTGGTTATCCAGTGCCTCCAGAGTAAACCAGGTATCCTGCCATCTGTTATTCATTCAGTGCTTGTGCCTCCTGAATCTACCAGTTATCCTGACACCGTGGTATTTTCAGCAGTATTGCCAATCCTGCTGTTGCATCTGCTGCCTGAACTGTGTTGCCATTATCATTTACTGGACCATTCTCTGCCTAATAAAGACACTTTACTTTACATTATCAATCTCTCTGGAGTTTATGCTAGAAATACTGACAGTACCCAAGTTCGCCTGAGTTCATTTTTTTAATTTCAGACACGGTAGTTGCTGCAGATTTTCATGGATTTATTTTCAGCTGTGCAAACTCAGTAAGATTTCCACTTAGTCCCCCTAATAACAATCTACCCATTCCCTACAGGGTTAAAGAAAGAGCGGTTGTGGCATAAAACTGAGCATGTTGTAAGCCCTGAAGGATGCGACCTAAATCTAGTTGAGTCGTTATACTATCTCATGTATGCGGTGTCAGATTCCCAAGTTTAACCCTCAGAACATCGAAGTCCATAGCGTTCAGTTTCCCTAATCCCATTCCACTTCCTCCCAAGACTGTGGCAATGGTGTCTCCTTATCTCCTATTTTCCTAAATTTCATCTCTTCTTGTTTCCTGTCCTTATTCTACCCATTCCTTTAGTATATCTGATTTCTCACAAACTCTTTACATCTGTGGTCCTACTCTACTCAACGTGCAGATGTGGTAAAATAGATACCTCAGTTACATACCTAGCCAAAATAATTTTATTATAAAAGATTGTATGGAAGGTGACAACTTTAGCTGATTGGACAGATTGTTTGTTTCAAGGTGGCTGCTCTGTACAAACTTTCCATGTCTACATGGCTTTGTGCTGCTACAGTTGAATTTTTGCATTATGACATTGGTTTGTAAATATTCTTTGGGATTGCAATCTTGTGCATATTTCGACTCCCTTGTAATTAAAATTTAATAATCTATTAACATACAATATGCTTTCATGGTGCCTATGATTTGTAGGTGTCTAGCAAAAAATGTTCTAATTCGCAGACTATTCTAAACTTCAGATCCTATTAAGGTGGCTTTGAGAAGGAACCACCCATCATATTTTGCCTGTGGTATCTCTGGGTTCAGGACTACATCCCTTGCACACAATGTCTCTGTTACATTATCAGTTTATTCCCTGTAGTTGTATCAATAGGGGTTCTTTGATGCACATCTTTATGTTGAATCGGCACTGAATCGGTAGCCCTCAAGTGGATATATTCTTTTAGGAATGGTGCATATAGTTAATATTAGATAGCATACACATTTTCTAAAGGCATATGGAGATGGGCTGTACCATCAACAAAAATATCTCTATAAAACCCATACAAATGCCATTTGCCCGGTACAAATGTGTAGTTATAGGAGGGCTTCTGTATTTTTCTCTTCCTTACATTCTACTGCTAGGAGACGCTTCTGGTTAGTAAAATTGGATGTTATGTAATTTTGTAGTGGTGTTGTATTTGACCAACTCCTGCCATCATTGTAATTTTTCTGAGGGCATTTTACTGAACACCTATTAATTTCTGTGGAGGAATGAGATTTGTAATGGTATCCTTGGGGAACTGGTCTTTTCTTTGGTTCTATGATCTGCTAAGAGAGATACAATTCTTTTTAAGACAGGTCAGGTTTACACTTATGGTGACTTTCCTGTCTTGTGCTTCCCCTTGAACTTCCCAACTCAATGAATAATCTATAGGGTTGTGGAGGATAGGATGGTATTTCCTGGTCATTATGAGCTCAGAATACCTTGTGCCTCCTTTGAGAGTCTTTTTAGGACAGTAGTCGCTGGCCTTTGTACTTTCAGCATTATATTGTACATTGCCTGAAGGACCTGGTATGGACCCTCTCAGCTCGTATCCCAAGGACATGCCTTACGAAAAATGTTATCATTACAAAATTATCTACAGAGGCCATGGAAGTCTTCCACTGTAGATAGGGTTTCTGCAGTCATTTCAGGTTATCTTTTCACTGTTGTAGAATCATATATCTTGCAATCATATCACATATAAGGGTTTAACAGCTGGGGAAGCATTAAGGAAGCAAAAGAGCATTTTGCAGCCTGTCATGACCTTCATCAGAATAACTTCTGTAGTGGACGCTTCAATTGTCCTAATTGCCATAAGGTTTGCTGGAAAGGTTGTTACCCAAAAGCCCTTCTAAAACAGTGCCTTTGCTAACTAAGCCTCAATGGTCTAGTTATTTTGCACTACTTTCTCTGCTGACTGGAGATGATAAGCAACATGAAATTGCTTAATCAAAAGACAATTCCAACATGCATATGATTTTTCCTCCCACACTCCAAAAACATACTGGTAGGTTAATTGGCTGCTCTCAAAATTGACCCTAGTCTCTCTCTGTCTCTGTCTGTGTCTGTGTGTTAGGGAATTTAGACTGTAAGCTCCAATGGGGCAGGGACTGATGTGAATGAGTTCTCTGTACAGCGCTGCGGAATCAGTGGCGCTATATAAATAAATGGTGATGATGATGATGATGATGATAATTGGAAGTTGGGTAGTGCTATTGTTTTTAAAGTACCCTGGACTAGGTGTTCCATTGTGTATTGCTTGCAGTACACAGGTGTTAGGAGAGCAATATCTAGTGATGAAGTGTTCTATAGTAATATATGCAATACCAAACAGCGGTTGTAATTAATTTTGGGTGTGCAAAAATGTTTAACCATTAAACCTCTTTAATAGTGTCAAAATAAGTCATATCACACATATTTGTACAACCTAATATTACTTAAACGTGGCGTGAGTCTAATTGAAAATATACAAAAAAAACGTGTAAAATTCCAAGACTAAATATATGTATAATTCAGTATACATGCTGTTCCCAGAATTTATGTATAGTTCACAGCTTAGTTCCTATGTAATGGAAGTGACAGGTCAAGTATCTTAGTCCTCAGATAGCAAATGAATGAATGAATGACTGAATGAATGAAGCACTACTTTTTAAAAGAGTCTCTGTTCATTCTTTATAAGTGCAGAAATTCTGTTACATATGTCCAAAAAGCAGGACTTCAGTCTTTATATAAAAGTACTTTGTACATCAATCCATGGCGTACAAGGGTTGTACAAAAACAAAGTGTGGTAAAAAAAGTGCAATAAGTATAGACAAAGTGCAAAAATTATAGGTCGATGTACCAACTAAGCAGAGAAAGGTGCATAAGGCAAAGAGGTAAAAGCGAGTTTCAGTGTACAGATAGAATGGGAAGGGAAAGAGGGAGAAGGGGAGTGAGTAAGGGGTTCAGCCTGTGCCCAGTAGCAAGGGCACCACTTAAAGGATCAGGGCAGAAATGGAAAAGCGCAGGCAGGGGAGAAGAGGAGTTTTGGAGATAGTGGGAGTTAAGTGATGAAATAGAGATGAGGTGGGGAGCTGAAGGCAAAGGTAAACAAGAGGAAGAGGACACAAGGAAAGAGAGGCCTGCTCAAGGGAGCTTACAATCTAAGGGTGAGACTGACAGGTGACACAGAGTGGCAAGGTGGGGTGAGGGATGAGAACACTGAGTGGGGAGAAGTACAGGAGTAAGTAGGATGAGGCGAGGTATAGTATGGTTATTATAGAAAGATAAAGAAGAGGGATGGAGGGGGACAGGATTAGGTGGTAGAAGGGTAGGGTAGGCTAGCCTAAACAGATGGGTTTTGAGGGAGCATTTGAAATCTGACAGGCTGAGGGAAAGCCTGATAGAATGGGGGAGATCATTCCAGAAAAAGGGGAAGCACGGGAGAAGTATTGAATGCGGAAATGAGAGTTGGTGACCAGATGGGAGGTGAGGTAGTGGTCATTGGAAGACCATAGAGGACAAGAAGGAGTATGAGTGGAGATGACGTTGGAGAGGTATGGAGCGGTGGAGTTAGAGAGGGCTTTATAGGTAAGGGTGAGCAGTTTGAAGAGGATTCTGAAACGAAGGGTGAGCCAGTGTAGGGTTTGACACAGAGGGGAGGCAGATGAGGACTTGCATGAGAGGTAGATAAGTCAGGTTGCAGCATTGAGTATGGACTGATGAGTAGCAAGATGGGTATGGGGAAGGCCAATGAGGAGCAGGTTGCCGTAATCAAGGCTGGAGATGATCAAAGAGTGGATGATAGTTTTGGTGGCCTCAGAGGAGAGGAAGGGTCTGATCTGGGCTGTATTGCAGAGATGGAAGTGATAGGATTGGGCAAGGGATTGAATGGCAGGGATGAAGGAGAGGGAGGAGTCAAGGGTGACCCCAAGGCATCAAAATTGGGGCAAAGAGGAGATGATGGTAGAGCCAATAGAGATTGAGAGGATGAAAGTGGAGTCTTTTGAGGGGGGGGAGGTTGAGATTATGAGTTTAGATTTGGCCATATTGAGTGTGAGGTAATGTTTGGACATCCAGAAGGAAATGGCAGAGAGGCAGCAGGGCACCTTCTTGAGGATGGAAGAGGAGAGAATAGGAGAAGAGAGCTAGATTTGGGTGTCATCAGCATAGAGGTGGTACTGGAGGCCGAAGGAGCTGATAAGATCATCTAGTGATGAGGTGTTCAAAGAAAAGAGCAGATGGCAAAGGACAGAGCCCTGAGGGACTCCTACAGGATGTGTGGAAGAGGCGGAGGAGGACCCATAGGTAGAGACAGAGAAGGAACGGTTAGTGAGATAGGAGGTGAACCAAGAGAGGACAGTGTCGGAAAAGTCAATGGAACAAAGGGTATGCAATAGGAGAGGGTGATTTAGTTTAACGAAAGCCGCAAAAAGTCCAAGAGGATGAGAAGGCAGTAGTGGCCTTTAGATTTGGCAGATAAGAGGTCATTAGTGACTTTAGCTAAGTCAGATTCAGTAAAATGGACAGGGCAGAAAACGGATTGGAGAGGCTCAAGTTGGGAGTTGTCGGAGAGGTAGTTAGTGAGACGGCAGTAGACTAGCCAGTCAAGTAATTTATAGGCGAAAGGGGAGGAGAGAGATGGGGCGGTAATTAGACAGGATGGTGAGATCAAGATTCAGTTAAGAATAGGCGAGACTAGAACATTTTTGAAGGACGAAGGGAAAATTCCAGACGAGAGGGATAAATTGAAAAGGTGGGCTAGGTGGGAGCAGGCAGTGGGCGAGAGGGATCTGAGGAGTTGAGAGGGGATGTGATCAAGGGGGCAGGTAGAGGGGGGAGAGGACATAAGTAAAGAACTGACTTCCTCACTGGAGGTAGGGTAGAAGGAGCACATAGGAAAAAGACTGGAGGGCAACGGGGGGGCAGGGGGGATATGAAAGATGTTGGAGGAGGAGATTTCGATTCTGATGGCATCAATTTTGGTGGAGAACATAGGGGGGGGGAGTAAGGAATTTAAAGTTTCGACGAGGTGGAGATTGGATGACTGGGAAATAATGAAAGATTTAAAGTTTGATTCATTGGCTAAGGAAAGGGCAGAGCTCTAGGAGGGGAGGATGTACTTGAAGTGGAGAAAATCTGCTAGGGAGTGAGATTTCCTTCAGTGGCGTTCTGCAGTATGTGCACAAAGTTTCTAATCAATCTTTATCAAGGTATAAAGATTGATTCGAAATGCATTGGTGTGAGTGGGGACCCGAGAGCAGCTGTGCAAGTTACATGAAGAATTTTATTATTATTACCATTTATTTATATTGCGCCACTAATTCCGCAGCAAAGTACAGAGAACTCACTCACATCAGTCCCTGCCCCATTGGGGCTTACAGTCTAAATTTCCTAACACACACACACAGACCAGGGTCAATTTGTTAGCAGTCAATTAACCTACCATTATGTTTTTGGAGTGTGGGAGGAAACCGGAGCACCCAGAGGATACCCACGCAAACATGGGGAGAACATACAAACTCCTCACATATAAGGCCATGGTCAGGAATTGAACTCATAACCCCAGTGCTGTGAGGCAGAAGTGCTAACCGCTAAGCCACCGTGCTGTCCAAGCAGAAGAAACGTCTTTTCACCTTTGACTGAACAATATCCGACGCTGATCAGTTTTTTACATGCTATACCATCAATTTGCATAGGGTAAGAGCATACTCTGAGGGGACTGGACTCTGCTCTTGGAGACTATCAGATTTTATGACAATGTTTTGATATGCTTGAAGCTAGTTAGAATCTGGTAATAAAGATTGGACTCATCAACGATAATAGTTTCCCGGACTCTTGGAATTCGAACCACCTACACCATATAGCGTAATAATCAGCAAATTTATCAGTTGCAGAGAACATCAGATCATCCATTAATCTAAATAAATCTATTCTCAAGAGCCACTCTCTTGTAGATGGGGGTGTAACAGAACTCCAGTGGGCTGGGATCACTGCTTTGGCAGCTGAAATGAGATATTTCAAGAATGTTTTTTTGAAGCTAAAGAGTGGTGAGTTTGTTTTGTTTAATAACCAAAATGCAGGGTTATCAGGGACTTCATCTCCCAGTATATCCGAAGAGACTGCTATAGCCTGAGTCCAAAAGGGTCTAAGCACAGTACAGTCCCACCAGATATGAAGGGGAGTACCCGGAGCTTTCTGACATCTCCAACAAACAATCGGAACTCCTGGAAACATTCTAGCTAACTGGGTCGGACATCTATACCATCTCAAAATAACCTTATAGTGTGTTTCCAAAAAAGCTACACTACTAATGGAGCATGCATGTGTGGATTCAAAGATGTTCGTCCAATCAGCTGACTGGATCAGATACCCCAGGTCTCTTTCCCATTCTCTGGTAAAACTGGGTAGGGAGTTATACAAATTTTCAATAAGAAGGGTGTAAATAACAGAAAGAAGGTGAGGAGGTCAGTTGGAGGCTGGACATAATGATTTGAATGTTGTAAGATCTCTGGAGGCAGAAGATGTTTAATTTGGATAAATCTCCATATTTATGAGTTTGGAAGATCCCATTTAGATTGAATTAATGCAAAAGATGGCACACCTGTAGAGTCAATTAGGTGTCCGACACGTGTGACCCCCGCTTGGACCCAGGACTTAAATGGACTGACACCCTCCCCCGGCAGAAACAGCAGATTGTCAATGATGGGAGACAAAGGAGATATGGGTGAGGATAGGTGAGTAAATGATCTGAGTCATGACCACCTTGAAATAGTAGGACCAATAGTAGGATGTTTAATAGCGGGTAATTTGCTCAGCCACGGGGTGAATCGGGATGGAGAGGGCAAGTTAGCACCATCTATATTAATCCACTGTGTCTCGCCGCCAGAGGCTGTCCACTTCACAATCCTCCCCAGCAAAACTGCATTGTGGTATGAAGGAAAGTGTGGGAGTTGTAGGCCCCCCAAATAGGTCCACGGCGGTAAAAAACTTCATGTTTGAAACAGGGTCTTTTCTGGCCCACACAAAGTCCCTCACCACTCGCTGAAGGTCAGAGAACTATTTTTTGGGTATATGTATTGGGAGGGTCTGTAAGAGATAGAGAACACGCAGAAGGACATTCATCTTAATTATGTTGACCCGACCCATCTATGAGAAGGTCTTGCCCCTCCACTCTCTCAGGTCTGTTGGGAGCCGTGATAATAGAGGGACGAAATTAAGTCAGTGTGTGTGTGTCTGTATAACTATAGTGTGTGTGTCTGTGTGGCTATAGTGTGTGTGTGTGGGGGGGGGGGTCTGTGTGGCTATAGTGTGTGTGGGGGGGGTCTGTGTGGCTATAGTGTGTGTGGGGGGGGGTCTGTGTGGCTATAGTGTGTGTGGGGGAGTCTGTGTGGCTATAGTGTGTGTGTGGGTCTGTGTGGCTATAGTGTGTGTGTGGGTCTGTGTGGCTATAGTGTGTGTGTGTGTGGGTCTGTGTGGCTATAGTGTGTGTGTGTGGGTCTGTGTGGCTATAGTGTGGGTCTGTGTGGCTATAATGTGTGTGGGGGGGTCTGTGTGGCTATAGTGTGTGTGGGGGGGTCTGTGTGGCTATAGTGTGTGTGTGGGGGTCTGTGTGGCTATAGTGTGTGTGTGTGTGTGGGTCTGTGTGGTTATAGTGTGTGTGTGTGTGTGTGTGTGTGTGTGTGTGTGGGTCTGTGTGGCTATAGTGTGTGTGTGTGGGTCTGTGTGGCTATAGTGTGCGTGTGTGGCCCCGTTGTTGAAGTCTTATAATTGGATGAACGAAAGTATATTGGTTTAATACTGGTTTGCCGTGCGTATTGCGAAGAGTACGCCACGTAACACGTGGCGTGATGCGATCGCACGGTAAAATACGCACGCACACACTCGCATTACAACATTTAGTTATTTTTACAATTCATATTGGTTCTGTTACACTGTAATTTATGAGCAGATAGCATTTGGTTTATTATTAGTTTATATAATATGATTATATAAACATTTTAGTGTTATTAAAGGTTTAGGTTATAGGAAAGGTGTCATGCCTGATATCATATTGTTCCCCTAATCATCAGCAGCTGTCCGGTGCAGTCGGCGAAGAGATCGCACATTGCATACTTTAGTTATTGATATTAGGGAATAATTAGGGAGTAATCCTGGCTATGAAAGGAGCAGACCCCCCCTGGAGAGACGACCCCCACCTTTGGATTCCTTAGATTGAATCAACCTATGATCTGTTTACACTGGACCCACCCAACGTCTGGACCTATAGAAACAATCTACGTCATCTCTATTGTTCAAGTGTAACACTGTACTGTATATAATCATAGCTGCACACACCCTGGCCCTCAGTCAACTCTGACACAGTATTCTAACAGATATACTGTCCATCGGGTCCCATGGGTGTACAGCGAGCGCATGTGATTGCATTGGTATGTATTTATCTTTTGGTATTGGCTGTGCTGTACTGTACTTTATCATAATATAATAATGTATTGAATTGTTGATTATTTACATCTGCTAAAATAAACCACCATGTGCTTTGGAAACACATACAATTGATTGGGCAATGCTTATTTTAAAACGATAGAATTACTTTAATACTGTGTTGCTTTTTTGTGGGGGGAATGGCGTGATGTGGCTGGGAGGGTGTGATAAATGTAATGTTTTATTATAATGTATGTATCAATGCCCCATGTTAGCCACACCCACAACAATGTGGCCACGCCCTTTTCAGCACAAAGTTTCTTTCCTACTGGAACTGAGGTGGGCCTGTGTACTTTAAATGCCAGGGCCGATTTTTAGTCCCAGTCCGGCCCTGGCGGGTAATGTCTATCTCTCAGAACAGAGGGGGGCTGCTGCCATGAAGTGCGTCTCTTGTAAGACCACCACATCGGCTTTGAGCTTATAAAATGATGAAAGTGCCAACCTCCGCTTATTCAGAGAATTTAATCCTCTAGCGTTTTGTGTCACAAAGTTAACCATTTAAGATAGTAATACAGATTATAAGAACTCTCTTCTGTCTAGTTGTCCTTGGCCTAATAAGTGTCAGACCATAATCAAAAGTAGTATTGTAAAAGCATATTGAACCATCTGTGTGTACTAATGAGTTCCCTAAACAGGAAGAAGGGGAGGGAAAAAGGGAAGAAAAGGTAAAAGACAGCATGGAAAGAAAAAAAACTGAAATAAGCCAAAATAGTGGGTTAGAGTATTTGCTGGTAAGGGACAGAAAAAACACCAGCAACATAGGTAAGTGGGGGGCGACCTGGATCGCAAAAGGGTTCACTCATCTCCTCTCACCCAATCGACCCAATATGTACCAACATGAACTAATCTTAATTGACTTAACTCACTCCAACTAGGCATATAAAAAAAAAAAATACAATCTAGTATAAATTAAATATTAAATTAACATCGCCACTCGACACATGGTAACTAAAAACCTCCAGCTCTTGCTCTGTCTCCAGTCCAGCAACCTGTTGACCTTTCGTGTTCCATCCGAAGTCTGTAAAAGAAAAACACACAAACCAAAACAAATGAAAGACCACCTAATGAAAGATGTCCACTGCTGCACCCTGGCGCAAGCTTGCCATCCAAGCCACTTCTTCTCACCGTCCCATAGAAACCATGGGCGAGGTTGAAGTCCTAGCACAGGGTAGCAGTTTGTAACACTAGCACCAATTGTCCAGGTGCTGGAAACTGAGACTAACAGGAACTATATCCACCATCCCTTTATTTAGACCCTTCCTGAGCAAGGCGCAGTCCTGACGTTGAAGCAGGTTCAGGTACCGGAATATCCTAGGACTTCAATAACGACATCCCTTCCGCTACTGAAGAAGCAACATGTGTGACATTATCTCTTTGTGTAATTAATTTGATGGGGAAGCCCCATTTATATGTAATGTCCCGATCTCTCAGTGCCTTGGTTATGGTGTGAAAGGATCTTCTCTTGGCTATCGTAGCATATGAAAAGTCCTGAAAGATCTGTAGGTTCCTTAAGTATTCAGCATTGCCTTCTGATCTAGCCGCTCCTAGAATCCGCTGCTTTATCTGGAAGAAATTAATCCTCATAAGGGTGACTCTAGGCGCAATCTCTGGAGCTGATCTAGGCTTAGGAAGCCTATGAATACGATCAATTATTAAATCTTGTTCCGTTGCTTCCGGTAGTAGTTTGCGGAACAACTTCATGACATATGGGAGCAGTTCAGAAGCAGTGACTGTTCCTGGAATTCCTCTAATCCTGATGATGTTCCTCCTCGATCTGTCCTCCATGTCTGCAAATTTATCACAATGCGAATAAACTTCATCCCTGAGTTTTTCATGTTCAGTTATAAGGTTGTTGTGTGAGGCCACCAGTTCTTCCATTTTATCCTCAATACGGCTGGTGCGTCCACCTAATTGAATAACTTCCTGATGTATTTCCTTCATGGAAGCCTTCATTTCAGACAGGATTTCAGTTTTAAATAGAGCTAGCATACTCTGCATCGACTTGATCGTGAGAAGGCCTTCAGAGTCCCCTTCATCTGCTTGTCCACTAGCAGTAAGCTCTTTCCGTTTCCCCGCTGATTGTACAGCTACAGCACTATTGGAAGGTCTATCCTTAGAGATATCCAGTTTCTTGGCATTTCCCACGCTGGGGGAGGCATTCTGGGGTTTAAAGAATTGGACTGGTGATGCAGAGGTAGTAGCCTTCACCTTCTTTGGAGCCATTACGCAGACAGCTATGCCGGACACCTATCCGGATTGAAAAACAGAGGACAGACGAGAGGAGGAGGGTCTTCCAGAGATCAGAGAAGCAATGCACTGTATTGTTAGAGTAGTCTAACGCTCTTAATTAGCATCTTATCAGATGGCACATAAATTGTGGGCTATGAGGGCAGAGGGACCCTGCTTAATTACTTCATAGGCTACACCCCTTAGATTGTACGATCCTTTGAGCAGGGTCATCTCTCCTCCTGTCTTCACCACTTTTAACTCTGCTCTCCAGCTACCTTGCCCTCCTCCCTAGGAGATTCTTCTCCCCGTTCCCTCTTGCTCCCTCCTCTCCACTCTGGGGGTTTCCCTGTCATCCGTGCCCTCCCTCTTGGGCTCCACCGTATGCGGGACCTTCCCCTCTCCCCTCCCCCGCCCCTCTAGCTGTGCTTTGAGCTCACTGAGTTACTGTGCATTTTGTTTACTGTATTGTGCTGTCTCACCTTTGTATTGTAATTTTGTTTGTCCCTGTACAGCGCTACGGATACCTAGTGGTGCCCTATAAATAAAAATTAATAATAATAATACATCGGTACAGACAAGCTTCTCTTACTTGGATTTTAGCAGCTGTAGTATTATATTATGGCCACTAGATGTCAGTAAAGCCTTATCTTCTGCAGGTCTTCTCCAGCTCAAGACTGGTTTAATATCTGGTCACAGGGGCACCCAGGCATGCTAACAGAGTGGAAATGCTAGCTCTATGTAGTCAGCCGGGGGGTGCCCACACTTCCAGTCCCCTCAGACCAGAATCTCGCTGGGCCAATGAATAACAGAGGCACTCAATACCTAAGAAGGACAATCCGTGCTTGCTTGTATGGGCGTCCCCAAACACCGATTTTAGGTGAACTTAGGAGAGGAACTCCACCACCTTACGTCCGCTAAGGTTTATATTAGGGAGCCCTGGTGAGCAGTCCGCTGGTTGTCCAGCTCAGCTGTCCCGTTCTCACCTCTCTCTCTCTGCTGCAGCAAACCAGAAGTGCACTGCCACAAACCGGAAGTCCCTGCCCGCGGTCCATTCTGCCTGTTCTAACCACTCTCGGGCGCATGATCCAGCAGGTAGCCCCCGAACCAGGTAAGGAGCCAGGAGAAAACTTGAAGACTGTTCTGGGATTCGCCGGCAACAACCCAGTCCAGCGTGATACCCGTGGGTGGGGATGCCCAGGGGGTCCAGCGTGGTGTCCAAACGTGGCACTTGAGCGCTCCTGGGGTGCCTGGTGATATTAGAAGGCAGTAGGAGACAGATGTTGATGTTAGGTACCTCCAAAAGTGTAGTACTGGGATCTCCGGGAAGGGAGCTCTATCTCCCAGCTTCTGGTCAAGATGGCGTTCAAGCCACGGCCCCTTTAAGCTTGGTTTTAAATCATTCTCAGTGGCGGATCCAGGGGGGGGCGATCGAAGCGATCGCCCCCCCCCCCCCCCCCTTAGCAGGGACACAATCAGAGCAGCCGGGCAGGACTCTCTCCCTAACTCTCTCTGCTGAACGGATCTGCACATAGTGTGCAGCCGTCAGCAGCCTTAGGTGTCAAAAAGGGGGCGGGGCTAAATCGCCCCCCCTAAATCGACCCAGGTACAATTAACTTCTGGATCCGCCCCTGATCATTCTAGAAATGTACACTATGCTATAAATGCTACAAAGTAAGAATGCTAATAGTTAATAGTTTATTTTTATCAATTAACAAAATGAAAAGTGAATTAATAGAAGAGAAATCTAAATCAAATCAATATTTGGCGTGATCACTCTTTGCCTTCAAAACAGCATCCATGCATCAATTCTTCTAGGTACACATACACACAGTTTTTGAAGGAATGTGGCAGAGGTTATTCCAAACATCTTGAAGAACTAACCACAAATCTGCTGTGGATGTAGGCTTGACCAAATCCTTCTGTCTCTTCATGTAATCCCAGACAGACCCAATAATGTTGAGATCATGGCTCTGTTAGGGCCATATAATCATTTCCATGGGGTAAATATATTGACTTTCAATTTTTGCAAGTCGCCGCTATTCGACGATTTTGCACTGAAAATTTAAAGTGGCAATGGCTTTAAAGGCATTGTCTCGCTTGTACTTGGAGCGTTGTTGTCAGTTGGCTTCTGGAAACTCGGGAGTCCTGTATTGAAAATGTACAAAAATGTTTTCATAATGCAAAATGTTAACAAACCCTGAATGATACAAACACAACACTCCATTATGACCAAATAAAATAACCCATAGTACAGGCATATATAGACAATAAAATATATGGAAATTATTTATAATTATATACTAATATCTACCAACCGCTGAAAGTTAATACTATTCCATATTGGTTGAACAGACCCTGTACAGAACAAACAACAAGGGAATACATGGCACATTCCACATTATATGCCTTTTTCACCAAGGATACTTGGCCTACTACTGATTAAAGCAGAATATGTACTTTTACTTGCCAGTAAATTAATTCTTAGAAATTTACTTAAATCCCAACTCCTCCACTCCATACATGGCCACTTTGAGAGCTTATTCATACATACACACTGGTAAAATAGGTAAAATAGCATGAAAACTAATGCTTGTTTCAGTATCGCGTTTTTAACACATATTTCCATTCACTTTTCATGCGTTGGGCTTTTACCAATACAATCTATTGTACAAAAAGTGCACACTAACAAATTCAAATTAGGTCTAATATGGAAATGATGGTGGACATTGGATATTTTGGTTGAAGGCTTCCCATCCACCCCTTTCTCATCGTGGATGTTTTATTTTGACTGAACAGATCAGCATATTTGTACAGATTTACCAATTCCTCAGCCAACATGTTATAGAAAAGTAATAATGCATTCAGATTTCTCTGCAATGGTATATGTATACTCATACTTATAACTTTAGTTAGGTTTTTGTTTATTGATAAAATGTTTCAGGATCTATTGAAAACTGTAAAAAAAACAAAAACCCAAAAAAAAAGAAAAACAAACCCACCTTATATGGAAAATGTAAAAATATAACTAAAAAGAAAACATGTTCCATCCCATGAGCAAGCTTTTTATGCTTTACTTTTCTCTTTTTAGAAAACAATAAGAACAACAGATAAGATTATTTAATTAAATATAAACACTTTATTTATATGTGATTCAGTAATGAATACAGTGTGATTTGCTAAAGGTGAAAGTATTAATTTTGTTGGTCAGACCTATGTTCTCTTCCAACCCTTATAAAGTTAGGATAAAATGTCAAAACAGATCAACCAAGCTGGGGTCAAATTGACACTTTAATAAATCACCTCCATAGGCCTTGATATATATTTATGCATTCACTGTGAATATTGGCAGAAAACCAAAAGCTCTCAAAAAATAAATCCCAAGCCCAACTTTTAAAGTTTGTTATCCTGTAACTGATGTTCCCTAAAGGACAAGACAGGCACTTTGCTTCAGCTCCAGTGGCACAAGTAGATTTAAATTCTTAGTGGTACTACACATAATAAATACATAACAATAATACATAAAAAAAATATTATCACTGTCCACCTATGCCTTGTATTAACATTGTGAACCACATTTTTAAAAATCTTTGCTTATTACAGATCTCCCCCATATCATAGCTACACAACCCTTCTCCATATTACATCCAGATCCTCCTTAGCACATTAACAGACCCTCCACCCTCTTGTCGCATTGACACAGATCCCCCACTGTCACGGGCACTAGGAGTTGCTTACCAGAGTTTCACCAGATGGAACTCTGCTAGAGAGGCGGGGTTATGGCACGCACCTCAAAGCAGGCAGGTGAATGATTGGAGCGACACAACAGCAGGAGAGTAGAGATAGTCTGAGGAAGTTAGCGACTTGCAGCTATGGTTAGAGGAAAGTCAGCGACTTGGAGCAGTAAACTGGAGGCTGAAGATAATGTAGACACGAGGAGTGGACGTGGATAGGTGATGGTAGGTAGAGGAGGAGTCAGTGGTCTGCGTACAGCAAGTTGTACCACTGCAGTGATGGGAAGAATAGTACTGGTGCAGGTAGGAAGCAGGGTAGTCGGTGGTCTGCGTTCAGCAAGTTGTACCACCGCTATGGTGAGGAGTCTGGTCCAGGTGTAGGTAGGTAATAGGAGAGTCAGTGGTCTGCGTATAGCAAGTTGTACCACCGCTGTGATAGGAGGACTTGTCCAGGTGCGGGTAGGTAGCAGGGAAGTCAGTGGTCTGCGTGCAGCAAGTTGTACCACTGCTGTGAGAAGGAATGAGGACTTGTCCAGGTGCAGGAGAGTGAAGTTGAAAGGCAAACTGTGGCTGTATGGAAACAGCGCGAGTAGAGCAATGTCTTGTGAGGCAGAGATGGAAGGCACAATGAATAGTCTGTCTGGAGTAGATGCCTTGCAGGGAGGAGAAGCTGGTCACAGCAGATATGCACAATAACGCTAAGTAGTAGCGTGAGGAGATATCGTAGCTTGAGTGAAAGCTTGTCCTAAATGAAGCAATGCAGTAACACAGTCTATATGGGTACTTGTACCCTGTGCAGCAAACAATGGATACAACTGGTATGCGAGCAATAGGCAATAGTCAATAGTCAGTAGAGCATACCCAGTTGTGTAGATCCGGAATCAGCTGAGAAGTGAAGCGTTGTAGCGGTATGGGAACCGCCGCTGAGTTGAGCAGGGAGCAGCGTGGAAGCTGAAGCACAAGTAGAGCTGGAAGCAGTTTGGAAACTGTACACACGAGTAGAGCTGGAAGCAGCTTGGAAACTGCACACAGGAGTAGAGCTGGAAGCAGTTTGGAAACTGCACACAGGAGTAGAGCTGGAAGCAGTTTGGAAACTGCACACAGGAGTAGAGCTGGAAGCAGTTTGGAAACTGCACACAGGAGTAGAGCTGGAAGCAGTTTGGAAACTGCACACAGGAGTAGAGCTGGAAGCAGTTTGGAAACTGCACACAGGAGTAGAGCTGGAAGCAGCTTGGAAACTGCACACAGGAGTAGAGCTGGAAGCAGCTTGGAAACTGCACACAGGAGTAGAGCTGGAAGCAGTTTGGAAACTGCACACAGGAGTAGAGCTGGAAGCAGTTTGGAAACTGCACACAGGAGTAGAGCTGGAAGCAGCTTGGAAACTGCACACAGGAGTAGAGCTGGAAGCAGTTTGGAAACTGCACACACCTATAGAAGTTCACTGGGAGTGAGACTTCAAGATCAGGCCCCTACCTAAGGCTGCAGGTGCCTTAAGTAGGGAGGGGTGATTGATCCATCAATCACATTAGTGGTCAGGTGTAGTTGTTAAAGGGACCTGCGCATGCCCAGTGCGACAGGATGGCGGACGGCCGCGGTTCCACACAGGTGTGAGCGGGAAAGATGGAGAACCACGTACCAGAGTGAAGGCACTCACACTCCGGTGAGTGACACCCACTACTTCAATGTAGTTATAAATGTAATGGGCCTTGGTGCCCTTTAGCTGCTTTCCACCAACAACTGGATCCAGTTAAAAGTACTCCTTCAGTGCTACTGGATGCAAGTTTATTTTCAGGTAGGTGAAGAATGTACAGTACTGACTGAGTCAGAAAGAGAGGATTTTTATACTTACAATAAATATGTTTCTCTGATTCTATCTGGGAGACACTGCTACCATGGGTTGTATTAGGGGAGCATAGAGTTGACACTTAACTAGTTAACTTTGTTAAATGTATCATGCTGACAGACCCCTCCCCACTGAAACTCCTGTAGCTCCTTAGTTTAATTATAAAGCCCCAAGATAGGGGAGTCAAACAATCCAAGAACACGCAGCAGAAGAGAGGGAACGCAGTGTCCCCCAGATAGAATCAGAGAAACGGATTTATCGTAACTATAAAAATCCTCTTTACTCTTTCATTCTATCTGGGGGACACTGCTACCATGGGGACATTCTAAAGCAGCCCCCCTAAGGGAGGGGCCACTCTAGAGCACTACGTGCAGGGCTATTGAATTGACTGAACTGATAAAATTTAGTAAATGTATGGATCGAGGACCAGGTGGCTTCCCTGCAAAGCTGGTCTGCTGAGGCACTATTCTTCGCTGCCCAAGAAGCCCCAACAACTCCCCCGGAATGGGTGCAATTTTATCTATTTGCATTGACATACGCCTGCCTAACGGTTGAGGTAAGCCAACTGGCAATAGTTTGTTTGGAAGCTGGCCATCCCCGTTTATGGGAATCAAACAAAAAGAATAATGAAGCTGTCCTTCGAATATGCGCTGTCCCTCTGACACAAATTCGGAGGGCCCTAACCACATCTAGGAACTCCATAGTGTTAGGTCCTGAATATGACGCCACTTCTTGGAACACTGGAACTACGATTTCCTAGTTTATATGAAATCCCGGAACCACATTAGGTAGGAAAGAAGGGACCATATGGAGCCGGATCATCATGAAACACAAGGAATGGTTCTCTACATGAAAGAGCCCCTGACTCTGACACTCTCCGAGCCAATGCAATAGCCTGCATGAACACTACTTTCTGCTGCAAGAGTTCAAAGGGTGGCCC
The DNA here is from genome assembly GCF_038048845.1 of Mixophyes fleayi. NCBI lineage: Eukaryota > Metazoa > Chordata > Amphibia > Anura > Limnodynastidae > Mixophyes > Mixophyes fleayi. The sequence goes on from NC_134409.1 coordinate 93,297,239, forward strand.
TTGCAGCATATCGAGTACAAGTTTACAACCCAAGATGAAGTAGGTGTAACATATGGTGGTTGTATATGCAGGATTCCCTGCAAAAAGATCTGTATATCCAGCATATCCTCCCGTTGAAGATGGAAAAACACAGATAGCCGAGATCTGCACTTTTAAAGAAGCCAAGGTCCTGCCTACAAGCCATCTTGGAGAAAGGCAATAAAGCGAGGAAGTTGAGAGGAAGCCATGCGACAGGGTCGACCCTCGCATCACCTAATACAGGTGTGCCAGAAGTGGTGTTATATTTTTGCCGACACTGGTTTTCAAGTCCTCAAACGTGTGTTTACCACACTGGGGGAAAACCCTCTTGACCGCCAAAGGCTGGCTTCAACAGTCACGCTGCTAAAGCCAGCCGAGGTAGGTCCTGGTGTCGCAATGGTCGTTGAAGAAGGAACTCATGTCGAAGAGGCAGCCGTGGCATTGTCGGATTGCAGATGGACTGGGGACCCCTGAAGGATGATCTGGGGCCCTTGTAGGACCATCAACATGGCCTTCAGTTCTAAGATGTTGATTGGTAAGGAGGTCTCCTGACACGACCAATGACCCTGAAGCTGGAGATGGAAGACTACAGCTCCGCACCTCTTCAAACAGGCGCCTGTGGTCACTATAAATCAGGACCACTGGCTGAAGGACCTGCCTATCTCCAAGTGTTCCTGGACAGTCCACCACCGAAGAGACACCCGCACCACCGGGGAAAACCAGTCAGTTGGCGGTCCAAGTGCAAGTGGGATCCTGACCATAATTTAAAGAGGTCCCGCTGGAAGCAGCGCAAATGAAACCATCAGTAGGGAAACATCTCGAAGGTGGACAACATCTTGCTTAGAAGGCGCATGCAAAGGCACATGGATGGTCTGCTGCAGGCCAGATCGTGATGTTGTGTCCTGAACTGATTGGATCTTGTCCTCTGGGAGGAATACTTTCTGTATGCTGGTATCCATGATGAGTCCCAGGAAGGTAATCCTCTGGCAGGGAACCAATTGGGATTTCTGTCGACTGATTATCCAGCTGTGACGCTCCAGGGTGTTGATGGTAAGTGGCAGGAGCTGGAGTAGCAGTTGAGCTGAGGTAGCCTTGATGAGCAGGTCATCCAGGTATGGAATAATTCTCACTCCCATAGAGTGAAGACAGGCCCCCATGACCGACATTATTTTTGTAAACACCCTTGGTGCCATTGAGAGGTCAAAGGGTAGTGCCCTGAATTGGTAGTGTAAAGAACCCACTGTAAAATGAGGCAGGGCCTGGTGTCCCTCCCAAATGGGGACATGCAGATAGCCGTCTTTGTTGTCTATTGACGCTAGACATTCACCTACTCTCAACCCATTTATTACTGACCGGAGGGACTCCATACGAAACCTGTCCAAACGAAGATGAAGATTTAGCATCTTCAAATTTAGAATGGGTTGGAATGAGCAATTCGGTTTGGGAACTAGAAAGAGGTTGGTGTAAAACCCCAGTGCTTTCTGATTCCCAGGAACTGGGGCGATGACCCCGGCTGACAGAAGAGAAGCAACACAATGAAGCATCGTCTGTCTTCCTTTCGGGCCGCGGGACAGGTTGGCTTTAAAAAAAACGACAAGGGGCTGGCTTAGGTACATTTACCGGAAGACAGGTACTTTTGCCACCAATGGCCTGGCAAATAATATTATCCAATTCAGGACCGAATAAACTGGCACCTGAGTAATGCAGAGTTTCTAACGATTTCTTTGACTCTGTATCTGCATCCCAGGACCTCAACCACAGGCTTCTTCTGGCTACTACAGCCGATGCAGATATAGAGGATGAAATGAAGGCTGTATTTTAGGCAGTCTCGTAGAAGTATCCTGAAGCAGGGCAGGACAAGGGGGAGCAAGTCTGAGTTCTGTCTCCAACTAGTCAGCCCATGCTTCCATGGACTGACTCATGCAGATGAAAATATGGGTCTGAAGGAGGTGGCTATCCCTACATAGTGAATTTACAAAATCCCTCTATTTTGCGGTCAGTGGCATTCTATAGGGCAGCTGTTCCCAACACTGGGAGAGTGGAGTGACGCGCTAAGCGTGCCACTAGAGTATCAACCTTTGCAACCTGTTCCCAATGAGCCAGATCCTCCTCCTGTAAGTGATACAGGGCAAGGAATCTCGGGTGGGATACAAAAATCCACGGTTTCCAAGCTGCTTCTACGATCTCTGTGACAATTATTTAACTAATCCTCCCGTCAGCACTGAAAAGCTGCAGGTGCTGTCAGTGAGAGCCGTCACTGTAAAACAGCTATAGTGTGGCTGTATACTCAGGAAGCGTGCTCTCCTTTTATAGTGCACGGTACCTGTATTCTTATAAAACGCAAAAAAAAAAATAAAGAATAAAATGGATAAAATAAAATAAATCTAGACTAGCAAAAAAAAGTAAGGCCAACTCCTTTGGGCACTTTATCTAAATTGATGAGGTACAGGGGTTGCAGAGGGGAGGGGCCTTTTATCTTGATACATTTAACAAAGTTAAGTGCCAACTCCACGTTCCCCTCATAGAACCCATGGTAGCAGTGTCCCCCAGATAGGATGAAAGAGAAAATTGCTATATTTTTACAATGGTCATCCTCACTCCAAGGGAAAAGTGTGCTGTAGCCAGATTAGCTTCACACATACTCAAGCGCATGAGGCTAATTTAAAGTGAAACTGTGTAGCGGTGACTTCAGGGCAACAGGATGGTACCACATTCTGGTAATTAATTTCTTAAATGTTCGGCGTATTGGATTGTACCATCATACTTTCTCCATTGTCCATCTTGTACAACACAAGAGAACTGCAGCAGTGAAATACTTAAAGATCTTTTTATTGCTATATAATTCAAACACCTGACAGGGTCTGTGTGACTGGATCACTATTAAATAACTTTTGGTAAAAATGTATTTACAGCAAATAGCGCAGGGCACTTATTTATGTAATCGCACGGGTACTTATTTTTGATTGTGTATATTGTGAGATAGGAAATCGTTATCTCTGAGACCAGGGTGGAAAATTTGGTTTTTCTGTTTATCGTTGCTAAAGGAAATACCTTATTTCTGATGTATATATCTGATACAATGAGCCTGTGTGTACCAAGCCTCTTGTGTATTGCGATGTGGGAAAATAGCTTGTTTTTGGTTTTTGTTGTTCTTGTTGAATATGCATTCCAAATGGTCTGATGAAAGGCCACATGTTAATGAAATTTTTTGATGTGTGAAGGTCCAACATTGAAGGCAGGAACTTTTAATTAAGACTGGCTCCTGGATTTTCTGCATCTGAAAACCAGGTGTAGGACATCACAGCATTTCTAGAATTTCACAGATAAATGTAAATATTGTTAGCTTTGCAATGCATGTAAATTCATGTTTTGCTAAGCAGGGTTACATCCTGATTCTAAAAATAGACTATTTCTGAACTGTATAAAAGATGAGCTGTGTGAGCATGTAAGTGTTCTTCTGATTTCAACATCTGACTTGATCACTGGTACCTCAAACCAGTGTGAGCAAATAAACCATCTAGCTTCATAGACCTGCTTGGAACATCTTCAATATCGCTGTATTCCTGTGATCTACAGATTAGACCCTAAATCTAATCCGTTCTCCGGCAGTCTGAGGTTTGGACCCAAGCATTTCCAGTACCACCTCTCTGCCTGCTACCCAGCAGCCCTGGTCAGTGTGATAGGCCAGGGGGGGATCCATTCACAGCAACCCGGATCCATAGTAAGAGGTCCGGAGTTACCAGCAACGAGGTACACCAGCAACAAGGTACACTAACAGCGTCAGAGACCCAGAAGTAACGTGGTTCTGAGTGCCATAGAAGGCGCTCAGTGGTGGCAGCATTATAAGCCCTTCCTACTGTGGCAATAGGGCGCATTTGGGATAACGAAAGGGAACGTTGGCAAAGTAAGCCCAGCCGGTTCCCAGCAACAACAGACAGGGTGGAATAAGCGGTCCATCCTGTCACAGTCTGCAACTGTTTTTTTTAAAATAAATACTATACACTGTAAAAGAGGATGTTTAAAAGAAATTAAACTTTATTTGCATCCAGTCTACTGACTTTTTTGTTTTAAACTGCACTGACTAAAATTGTGTATAGCAGACCCTGCACTTTAAGATATAATTTATTTTAAATACCATTTTAAATGTTAAAATTGACTTTTCATTAAAAACCGATGACTTGATTCAGTGGTGCTCATGCTGAGTTTGAATGTATTTGCATCTCCACGCTTTAATTTCCGGGTGCTCCGCCCGGCCCCCAGCACACACTATGATGAGCCGAAAAGGCAGCGATTCCTGCCGCTCGGCCCTCACTTTGATGAGGCTTAAAGTCACGCTGACGTCAGCGACTGATGCTGGATGTTTGCAGCAATATTTCATGGATTTCGGGTACGTCACGGGGGTGGGGGTTAGGTGTAAAACTTAAGTGTAGAGAGAGGGCCCCTGTAGCTAGCATTTGTGCAGTATTTTGGCACCTAAAAAAATTATTGGTGTACATTTGAGCAGTATCTGGCAACTTTTTAAGCCACCTTTGTGCAGTATCTGGCCACTGCTTAAACCACCTTTGTGCAGTATCTTGGCACTGCTTAAACCACCTTTGTGCAGTATCTTGGCACTGCTTAAACCACCTTTGTGCAGTATCTTGGCACTGCTTAAACCACCTTTGTGCAGTATCTGGGCACTGCTTAAACCATCTTTGTGCAGTATCTTGGCACTTAAAAAATAATTAATGCCCAAACAACCTTTGGCAGGATCTGTGCACTGTTAAAAATTATATCTATGGGTAACAGGGGGCTGAACACAATGAGTAAGAAATTAAATCAGAAAACAACAATCTAAAGTTTCTTTAAGAAAACTGAAAGTACGAACACAACAACAGAGCTAGAGATTTCCAAAAAGGACATTGCAGACGAGACTGGTCCATCTTACAAATCACAGTCTATTTCATATGAAAAATGTTTCTCTAAACATCGCATATTGGGAGCAAATAGTCACTGGTTTAAAACATTTTAGTGGTTATTGGTAAATGTGTTCCACATGTATAAAATATGGAAAGAGACAGGCCACAAACAAGGAAGTGACTTGGGTGACTATTCCGTGCAAAAGACTTTGAAAAGAAAGTTTAATTGAGCATGAGCAAAGTAAATTACACACTGAACTCATGTTCAAATATACTTCAAAAACACGTTTTTGAAGAAAATGGGTCAAGTGAAATTGAACGACCATATTCAGTTTTTAGTAACATGCAGAGAGATGCTTTTGTGGGAGCTATAAGAACTATGTATTGATTGGCAAAAAAACTAACTATCACATACTACAGTCATGGCCAAAAGTTTTGAGAATGCCACAAATATTATTTTTCACAAAGTCTGCTGCCTCAGTTTTTATGAAAATTGCATATACTCCAGAATGTCATGAAGAGTGATCAGAAATGCAATTTCAAACTCCCTCTTTGCAATGACAATGAACTTTATCCAGGGCCGGTTTTCCCGCCAGGCACCCTAAGCAACTGCCTAGGGCCCAGCGGTACCCAGAGGACCCTACCAGAGCCGACGGTGAGCGGGGTAGGCAAGGCAGAGGGGCGCTCCCCTCCGCCTGCCATCCTCCTCTGTCTGCCGGCATAACGCTGAAAAGGAAGAAGACAAATAAAGAAAAAAAAAAAAGAAGTCAGCTGACCGCTCGTCGGGACCCGGCAGTCTCCTCTCCTTCTCTCCTACTGAAAACGACGTCGGGCGTGATGACGTCACTCCCGACGTAATTTTCAGTGAGCACAGAGAGGAGGAGCAGCGGCAGCGCAACATCGAGTAAACAAGCACAATAAGAAGGTAAGTTAACTAACGGAGGGGCCATGCCAGAGAAATTTGGAACAGGTATTAAGGGAGGGGGCATGATGCCAATAATATGTAGCAGAGGGGCATGAGGGGCATAATGGCCAAAATATGCAGCAGAGGGGCATAATGACAAAAATAGAGGGGCATGAGGAGCATAATGGCAAAAATATGGAGCAGAGGGGCATAATGACAAAAATAGAGGGGCATGAGGGGCATAATGGCAAAAATATGCAGCAGAGGGGCATAATGACAAAAATAGAGGGGCATGAGGAGCATAATGGCAAAAATATGCAGCAGAGGGGCATAATGACAAAAACAGAGGGGCATAATGGCAAAAATATGTAGCAGAGGGGCATAATGACAAAAATAGAGGGGCATGAGGGGCATAATGGCAAAAATATGGAGCAGAGGGGCATAATGGCAAAAATATGGAGCAGAGGGGCATAATGACAAAAATAGAGGGGCATGAGTGGCATAATGGAAAAAATATGTAGCAGAGGGGCATAATGACAAAAATAGAGGGGCATGAGGGGGCATGGCAAAAATATGCAGCAGAGGGGCATAATGACAAAAATAGAGGGGCAGAGGGGTATAATGGCAAAAATATGCAGCAGAGGGGCATAATGACAAAAATAGAGGGGCATGAGGGGCATAATGGCAAAAATATGGAGCAGAGGGGCATAATGACAAAAATAGAGGGGCATGAGGGGCATAATGGCAAAAATATGCAGCAGAGCGGCATAATGACAAAAATAGAGGGGCATGAGGGGCATAATGGCAAAAATATGGAGCAGAGGGGCATGATGACAAAAATAGAGGGGCATGAGGGGCATAATGGCAAAAATATGGAGCAGAGGGGCATGAGGGGCATAATGGCAAGAATATGTAGCAGAGGGGCATGATGACAGAAATGTGGAACAGGCCATGTGAGGGGAAATAAACAAGGGGAGCAAAAATATGGAGGGCACAGTGTGATGGTGAAGGGTGAACAGTGTGATGATTAAAGGGCAAAAGCATGATGAAGGGAGTACAGTGTACTAAAGGGGAAACAGTGTGAAGGAGGAGCAAAAGTAATCAAAGTGATGAAGTAGGGGACATTTTTTTCTCTTCTGTACTTCAAATTATACATTTTTTGTAGGAGGGAGCTGTGAGAGCTTGCGCAGGCCCAGTGTGCTTGGACTGGGCGTGCAGGGACTGAAGTGACATCATACAGAGGATCAAAATACAGTGCGCAGTGTTGGACCAATAATTTCAACCTGCAGGGACTGAAATAACCTTTCTTTTCATCAGCAAACGTGAGTAATGAAAAGTTATCATTCTAAACGATTATTGTAAAAATCCTATTATTAAAATGTAATTATCTCTATTGTAAAAATGTGCACTCTTCAGTCTGTGACAGAAGCTTCCTGTTCCTGTCGGTTGTAGTTTAAAACAGACTGATCAAGAGATGGGAGGTGTCTGTGAAAAGGCAGCTGGGATATGCAACCAGTGTCTCAGACCTGGGGAGGAGGTGAGCTGCCTCCTCAGACACTCTGCTGCAGTGAGCAATAATAAGTTGTAGTTCTAAAAAAGGGTCTTGCTAAATGTATTGTCTAGTAGCCAGATGGCTAGGATTTTGATTATATTCTGTTTTGTTTACAAGCTGGTGAATAAACTGTCTGTGGTTGTTATTGTGAAACGTCTGGACTTGTGTGAATTGTGTACTGCTGCTTCTCACCCAGGAGATAGTACCTATTCCCCTGATTACACTACAAGTCTTTATATAGTGCGAAATCATGGAGGGAGCATGTCTTCTCTGGGAGTGTGTGTTACACACAGTAGTAAATTATATTTACATGCACATGAAAATTAATTGGTTAAGTGTCTATAAGGCTGCTGACCTCTGCATGTTATATGATCACAGACTTTACACCTATTTTACACCTACTGGGTTAAATCTTGTATAAATATCACATGCAAATAAAGTGATCAAATTCTACCATACATTAAAGTATTGACATGTGACATGATGGATACTACAAGAATATGCAAACACAAATGGGAGGTTCAAACAAGTCCATATGCTTATTGGTTTTTCTGCATGGGAAAGGCAGTAGGTTATAAATAGACCTATGTGGCGGAGCTTCCTTCAATCTGGAAATGGTTCATAGTCCTTTTTTTACGATTATATGTATTTCTGTATTGGTAGATAAATCTGTATGTGAAAGAACAAATAATGTCTTTATGTTTAAAAGTGGTGATTGGTCTTTTTCAGGGGCTTGTAGTTAGTCATCAGTTGCAGTCAGCTGGTAGAGAAAGTGCAGAAAGTGATTTTGGAAATTATAATATGTTTAACAAATTGAAGGTTTTGGGACAACACTAATCAACTATGTAATTTCTTGTATATTTAGGCATGACTGTTACAATGCCAATTTTATTTGGGGTCAATTGTGTAGGATTATTGACTTTGCTGTTTTGTTTGGATGTAGCTGAATACATGATGATGACATTTTCAGCAGGAAAATAGAATGTAAGGTATAGTATAGGTAATACAATTGCTATTAACCTTTCTTATTCTGTAGAAAAACTACAAGATAACATGCATAAGCAACCACCTGGGTCTGCCAAATGAAAGAAGAAGAGAGAGATGGAAAAGGAAGCACTGAAACAACAAAAATTGATGCAGCTTTTCTTAACCCCGATGTCTTCTGAGGATCCTGAACCAGATTTTGATAGACCAGGAACTTTGCAGTGCAGTATGACTGCACACATGGATACAGGTGAACAGCAGGATACTTTCCCTGCCAGCTTGGAGGAAACCTCCAATACCACAAGCCTGATGTCTGGACCATCCCATGACATAGAAGAAGCAAATGTACAACAGACCTCTTCTGCTTTCTGTGAAGAAATTTGCGATCTGCAGACTGGGAGCATTCAGAAATTGTCTACTCCCTTGTCAAGATCACAAGATACATTCATAAAATCGATGGATGATAATATAGTTGTAAGTTATTCTCATGATCCCGCTGACTGGGTACTGGGTAATAACACAACCGAATCCATTAGAGAGTATTTTTCATGCAATCCATTAAAAAATACTTTGACAGATTTTTCAGCATCCAGGAGAATCTATTCTGACTGCGCAAGACTTCTGACTCCAGATCTCTTTTGGAGAAAAAAAATTAATGGCGAAATTGTTCATTGGGATTGGATAATATACTCTAAATCAAAAGGCACTGTATTTTGCATCCCTTGTAAACTATACAGCAGTATATCACATGCCCTTGTAACATCTGGATTTAATGATTGGAAAAATGCTGGAGCAAGGTTTAAAGGACCATGAAATCTCAAGTGAACATCGCAGCTGTGTAATGAAATTTACACAACGAGCCAAATTTGGTTGTCGGATAGACAACACCCTTGCTTTACAAATGGGTAAAGAACAAAATTACTGGAGAGAAGTTTTAAAGAGAGTTGTTGCCGTTATCAAGCTCCTAGGGGGACGTGGTTTACTCTTTCGTGTGACTAATGAGTTATTTGGTTCTCCATAGAATGGATGTTTCCTTGGATGTCTAGAACTGATCGCACAATTTGATCCATTTCTTGAAAATCATATCAAGCAATGTTAGAGGTGTAATCCCACCCTTGATCCTATGTGAGGACCTCGTCAATAGCCTATCCTTGATTCTCAGTAACTAATATTGTAACTTATGAATTCACAGCTAGCTGGGGAAATCAAATTGAATACATCTTAGCCAGGCGTAATCAAAAAGAGTTCTGGTTTATTCAACAAAGTACAATTACATTTATACTTTCAGCTGTTATATTACTGAACTGCCTATAATGCCTAAATTGTCACAAACATCAGCCCCCGCTAACCGCAAGCTATATGAATAGATAGAGACACCTTCATCTACTCTGCTAAATTCTAAGAAATGGCTTGACCGCAGGTCCTAGGTGTAAAAAGGTACTTCCTTTGTTATCAACATCATTTTTGTAAATGTCAGGTATTTCTTTTGCAAAAAGCTGTTACATGTTTGCAGAATATATTTTAAGCATAAAATTTATCTTTTAAACTAAGCATACAAAATGGAGTATATTTGGCTATATACAATCACCAATCAATATGTAAATCTACTTTTCACAGTCCCTACTTTTATTCTTAAAAGACAAATATACTAAAACACTGAATTCACTATGTTAATCAGACCAGGCGATGCTCTGATTAAGTGCGTACTGTCCCCAGGGGTCCTTTTACAGACCAGCTGGAGGATAATAACCGTCCCGCTTGGCAAAGTGAACAGTGCACCTGCCGGACATTATTTCTAAACATATTTTTCTCTTTCCAAGTAGATTTCTTCATCCCTGTCTTCCAACGCTCTGATGTCATCATATTCGTGTTCTGGATAATTTCTTTTATATTCATTAGCTTTATTTACTCCATTTGTCAGGTGTTTCTTAACTCTTTTAGTGGTACATGTAAAACAACACATAAAAACTTTGGTGAGTATATAGCATAATAGAATCAATCCTGCAATTTTTGCGATCCATACTAATATTCCCAATTTCCAACCAGCAATTCCCTTAAACCAGTTCGGGGGATTCAGCCATGACCAATCTATTCCCCAATGGAACCACGGCAGTTCTTTGTGCTCTGTAGCAAACTTAGTCATAATGGCCTGTACTTCTGCAGTGTGATTTGCGACTACTTCCTCAACATTGTCTTCCTCATTAGTTATGAATGTGCAGCGCATTCTACCGGTCTGGATGTAGAGGGTCATACAGTAACCCCCTGTTTGGGCTGTCAAATAGTCCAAGACCAACCTATGTTGCAATTGTTCCCTTTTTATCTCTTGCAATTCCTTAGCCAAATAGGTAAATGTTTGATCATAAATCCCAGTGATATTATCCAACAGCTTTGACAAATCTATGATCAGCTGGAATGCCTTTTTTATGCAACACCTATTTGCCCATGGGAGCTCTATGAGTGTGCGCGGGGCCTTGGGGATACTCGCAATGTCTTTTTTATGTCTTATTAGATTACTATGAGGGTGTCCCATCTCTGCTAGTTTCTTCATATTTTCATGAGTGATCACCCTGGCTGATGGCACGATTCTTCCTACGGTACAGTTGCCCCTTCCCCAATATGGGAACCATTTATAAGCCTTTTTCCCGCAGAGGAAGTACAAACCATCTGGTAATAGTCTAGGGCAGTGGTTCCCAAACTTTTGCAGTTCGCGGCACCCTTAGAGTCACCAAATTTTTTCAAGGCACCCCTCCAAAATAATTACTGAGCAGTCCTGTTTTAGAAGTAGTTGGGTCAAAAAATTGTAATAAGTATTTAGGTCACGACAAACATTCTTATTTAGTTGTATGCAAAAATGCCCCCTCTGCCGCTTCTGCATCCAGGCACACTGCTCCCTCTGCATCCAGGCACACTGCCCCCTCTGTCACGCTGCCCCCTCTGCAGTCCTCTGTCACGCTGCCCCCCTCTGCATCCAGGCACTCTGCCCCCAGGCATTCTGTCCTCTGCTGCTCCACTGTCACACTGTCCTCTGCTGCCCCGCTGTCACGATCCTTTTCACTCTGCCCCACGCCAGCCATAAAAAAAAAAAAGAACACAGAAACTTACAAATCCGTGCGGCGCCGGGACCCAGCAGCCTCACCTCTCCTGCAGCTGTCACCGACGCCGATATTCAGTGACAGCTGCTGCGGGAGAGAGGAGGCTGCTGGGTCCCGGCGCCGCGCAGATTGGTAAGTTTCTGTGTTCTCTTTTTTTTATGGCTGGTCCACGGCACCCCAGTGACAGCGTCGCGGCACCCCTGGGAGCCGCAGCGCACACTTTGGGAACCACCGGTCTAGGGACATAAATCCATATCTAACTTATGAATTTTATGCCTTCCCATACAGTGTCGTTGGGAACAAGGGTTGGTCTCCCTGTGATGTTGCAATTAAGGCAAGTAGTATTTAACCAGCTTGGGATGTCAGTTGTTACCAAGGCTCCTATATCGTGACGGAGTGCCTTTTTCTATGTCATAGGGTAAGGGGACTCCTGGTGTGATATTGAAATGGGCCACCTTTCCTATGATTATTGGGGCTTTTCTGCATGGAAGATATCCCAAATCCCTGTATTGTGGCTTGAAGACAGTTGTCATGTTACCTCTGGTCATGGTTATTCTCCTCAGAATGGTGTGATTTATGATCATAAAACAGAATTCTATATTTCTGCCGCTCAACTGGGCATCTATCGCTGGAGGATTTGTTATAAATTTTCTCTCTTCCTGGAGAGACAGCTGTTTCAGGGAATTGACCTTTGTCTAGGTTTGGTTTTATGCTTACCGCAAGTTCTATTAGGGTTACGGGAATAAATGTCCATTGGCCCCCCCCCCCCCCCCCCGACTCTGGGTTAGGGGAACATATCTAACAATTTGTAACATTAACCACTTGAGAGACCATGCTATGTAATCCCATCATTACATTATTTCTTTCGTGGGGGGACCTGCACCACTCTTTACATCTCTCTTCTGGGGGGTCTCCACAGTACTCATAAATACACTTGAGTACCGGGGGAAGTACATCACAAGGGTGCTAAGTCTCCCTTCGAGACAACCTATTCTCTCTTACAAGTGGGGACCGTGGTGTCCAAGCCTATTGTAATGATCTTTGCAACTATGGGTGCATTGGGATCCGTTATGGATGCAACGTTTACATATGCATTCCTCGACCCCTATCTTTGCTCTACATTTGTTGAAGTGGGGGTAGTCAGTAACACCTGGAATGGCCCGTCGTATCTGGGTTCCAGGGTACTTCGCACGTGTCTCTTTATGTAAAACTTGAGAATGTATTTTAGTTAAATATTCGGCAAGCAATTTAACATATCCTGTCATACTGCCGTGTTTGTGCTGCAACTCTTGTGGGAAATAGCAACCTGTCTTGGGTTTCTCTCCAAATAATATTTCATATGGTGAATACCCTGTCTCTTTCCTAGGTGTGGTTCTTACAGCGAACAGGACTAGGGCTAAACACTCCACCCAGGTTTTCCCTGTCTCTTGCATTGCCTTCTGAATTTTCAACTTGAGAGTGCCATTTAGCCTTTCTATCCTGCCACTCGCTTGCGGTCGGTAAGGTACATGGAAGGCTTGTGAAATGCCTAAATCTTGCATGATCTGTTGCATTACTTCTCCTGTAAAGTGGCTACCCCTGTCTGATTCTATGACTTCTGGTACCCCATATCTGCAGACTATTTCTGACATTATTTTCTTTGCTGTGGTGAGTGCGTTAGCCTTAGATACTGGCCAACTCTCCGGCCACCGGCTGAATATGTCCGTACAAGTTAACACATACTCGTAAGTGCCACACTTTAGCATGTGGATATAGTCTATTTGCAGTCTATGGAAAGGGAAATATGCGTTGGGCACATGTCCCATGTTGATCCTGGTTCGTCTTCCTAGATTATTTTCTGCGCATATCCAGCATTGGTCTGTGTATGCTTTGGCTGCCACATAGAATCCTGGTGTTATCCAGAATTCTTGAACTAACTTTGTCATTTGTTCTTTTTCCTTGTGATCTGGTCCATACGTGAAGCATTGGTGAATACAGTGCTTTTGGTAAACACCACTTGCCATCCTTCTTCCATAGACCTATGCAGGGTTCTTGTGCTCCCTCCTTTTTCCAAAGCTTGTGTTCTGATTCTGCTTGTTTTTGTAATTTTATGAGGATTTCCACATCAATTTCCGTTTTCTCTTTTTGGACATAAATTCCCGTCTTTTTTTCCCTTACTGCTGCTTTCTTGGCTTGTTCGTCCGCAAACGCATTTCTCACTTTCTCAGTATCTTCTTTTGTGTGAGCTTTTGTCTTTATCACTGCTATCTGTTTTGGTAGACGTAGTGCCCTTGTCAGTCTTTGTATCAGCTCTCCATTTTTTATGGGTTTTCCCGTTGCTGTGAGGAAGTGTCTTTGCTTCCAGATTGATGCATAGTCATGTGCCACTCCCCATGCATAGCGGGAATCTGTGTAAATGTTCACGGTCTGTCCTTCAGCCATTTCTAGGGCTCTTATGAGTGCCATTAGTTCTGCTGCTTGCACTGAAGTTCCTGCTGGGAGAGGTTCTGCTTCCATGACTTCTTTTGGGGAAACCACTGTATAGCCTGCATGTTTAGTCCCGTTCTCATAATAGCTGGATCCATCCGTGAAAAATAAAAAATCTGGATTAGCTATTGGGTTCTCTTCTATCTCCCAGTCTGGTTTTATTTCTTGTTCCATCATTGATATACAATCGTGAGGTGCTTCATGTTGTTCCCCTTTTTCGCTTCCTTCCTTCCCTCCTTTTGAACCGTCCGGTTCATCTTCGGTTGCCAATAGAGTGGTAGGGTTCAGTACTGTGCATCTCTTGATGGTGACGTTGCTTGCAGATAATAAGGCTACCTCATACTTAGTGAGTCTGGCAGTGCTGAGGTGCCTTGTAGATGCTTGCTGCAGTATTTCAGTTACTGCATGGGGTACCTGGATTGTCAATGCATGATCCAGTACTACATCAGCGCATTTATCCTTCAATGTTTCCGCAGCCGCCACTGACCTTATGCAGGATGGAGAACCCTTCATAACTCCATCTAATGTTGTGGAGTAATATGCAACTGGTCTTTGTTTTTTACTGTGTTCTTGTGTAAGTACCCCCATGGCATGTCCCTTTTTCTCATGGCAAAACAGTGTGAAGGATTTGTCATAATCCGGTAGTCCTAGTGCTGGGGCTGAGCACACAGCTTCCTTAATTTTGTCCACTGCTTCCTGTTGTGCTTGTAGTTCTCCTGGGGTATTACCTGCCGTTTTCTTGGTAGCATCATACAAGGGCTGCATTAGGGGTGATGCCCCCAGTATCCAATCCCTCACGTATGATGTCAGGCCCAGAAATGCCCTTTTTTCTTTCAAAGTCTTTGGGAAAGGGGCTTCTAGTATTGCCCTTATTCTTTCCGTTGTAAGATGTCTTGTTCCTTGTGAGATGCAATATCCCAAAAAGATGACCTTTTCCTTGACATATTGTAGTTTACTTTGGGATACCCTACAATCTTCTTCTGCTAGAAACTTGAGAAGTGATATAGTTTCTTCTTCACACTTCTGTTTGGAAGTGGTGGCAATCAGTAGGTCATCTACATACTGCAGTAGCTGTGTATCTTGGGGGTAGATGGGTCCCCATATTTTTAGTATTCCTGACATTGCTTCAGTGAATTCTGAAGGGGACGTTGCCCCACCCTGAGGTAATCTTGTCCAGCAGTATTGTTGTCCATCATGGGTAAATGCAAGTAACAACTGAGAATCTTCTGTGATTGGTACAGAGAAAAATGCATTGGCTAAGTCTATGACTGAGAACCACTTTGCTCAGGGATCTATGCCATTTAGGAGGGTATGTGGATTTGGGACAATTGGAGTAGGGACCACCAACCTTTTGTTGATTTCCCTCAGGTCATGAACCATGTGCAAAGTTGGGCTCCCATCTGAGTCAGGTGTGGGTCTCTTCCAGACTGGGAATAATGGACTGTTATAGGGTGATTTACATTTCCTAACAATTCCCTTTTGTTCCAGATTATGCACCTGTACCCCTACCGCTTTTGTCTGTTCCTTGCTCAATGAATACTGTTGTGTCGTTACTGGTACTGTGTTTGGTTTGACTGTGAGTTGTGCTGGCTGGACATTCATCCTTCCCACATCATCCTTTCCCTTCGCCCAGAGTTTATCCGGGATCCCCAAATGTTCCCAAGACTCAAAGGTCTCCTTGCTCTCTGGTTTTTCTAGGAGGAAGATCTTGATAGCTGCCTGCACCTGGTCATACTCTTGGGGGTGTAATGCTGTTTGAAATATCACTTTGTCCCCCCTGTACAAAATACTTGCTTTTAGCTTCTGCAGGAGATCTGATCCTAGAAGATTTACCGGACAAGTGGGTGAAACCAGAAATTCAATTGGCACTTGTTGTGGGTGTCCTTGTACTTGCACATTGATCTTTTTTGTTTTTCTCAGGGAAACTTCTTCCCCTGTAAGTCCTTTGGCTATTACTGGTTCGTTGGTCATGAGACATGGTGGCATTTCTTCTTTTCGAATCACTGATTGCCTCGCCCCAGTATCGAGCAAACAGGAAATTTCCTCCCCTCCTGGTAAAGTGATATTCATGAATTCTTCACTCCGGTTTTGTTGTGGAGGGAAGATATATATTTCTTCTACCAGGGCGCCCAACCTTCAGTCGGAACCGTTATGTTCAGTTGGTTGTGTGGTCTCCTTTTTCTTCTCTTGCCACTTTTTATACTGACGACAGTCCCTCTTCATGTGACCAGTTTTCTGGCACCAAAAACACTATCCAGAGGTTGGACTTACGAATCTCCTTGTTTCTTCTCGTGGTGTATACTTTTTCTTTGTTTCGGTCACCACATACACTTGTTTAGGTTTGGCTGCTTTTCTTTCCTTTTCTTAATCTTCAAGGGCTTTCACTATTTCCAACAACTGATCCACAGGTGTGGTCTTGTAGGCTGGAGTACTCATCATTAGTTTTTGTTTTATCAGTGATCGCATGCCTTCTAGTGCCGTTTTCTTGACCATTCATAGTCCAACCGCAGCTTCACGGTCCATCCCTTTGTTACGTATCTGGGTGACTATCTTATAGTAGTAGTCTCTAAAGGGTCTGTCTCACTGCGGACCCACATCTTCAGGGTGTCTAATTTTTTTTCATGACACCATCTGCGTAGGCGGTTAACGAATTGGACTCCACTGTTTTCTGTCTTTTTTTCATTTTCGTTTACCGCAACAAATTTCCCCATGATACTCGGTTACAGCATGTAGTCCCATGTTCTCAATGGCTCTTAGGTCTCCCAGTGTAAGTTTGTTTTTACAGATTTGTGACATATCTAGCCAAGCAGCAGCATGTAAGGTACACATAGTTTGCATATAAGTCCCGAACTGGCCAGGGGATTTGTAGGGGTCTGGACAGTCTTTCAAGATTGCATTGACTTCCATAACTGAAAAGGGTGTGTGTGGATGAAATACCCCTGGGTCGTTTGCATCCACCAATTGCCCTCCGCGGGGGTTGGCATAGGCAAATGTACGTACTGGATACATTTGAAGGGTGCCTGTATTATCTTGTGCATAAAACATGGTTTGTATCCCCGCTGTTGTTATATCTGTGGGGTTGCCTTTTCTCCGGGTTTCTGCCCTTGTTTCTTCCTTTAATCCTTTTGGGTTATAATCTAGTCTGGTTAACATACGCGGGGGGTTTATAGGGCATGCGGGGCATTATCCTTCTTGGTCCATTTGACTTGTGCATTTTGGACATGTCATTATGATTGGATATCTGGTTAACGGAGGCACAGCTGGTGGGTCAATTTGGCTGGTCAACAGTAACTGCCTCTTGATACGGAGGGGGTCTATAATCATTAGTGATTGAGGACGTAGCTAGACAGTCATTTGGTTTGCCTCTTCGTCCTGTTTTTTTTCTTTCTAAGCTCCTCTTCCCACTTCTCACTGGCCATTACCCAAATATGAACTAAATCTCCTTTATTTTTTCTTTTTAACCAAAGTTACATTTTCTAAAGTTTTTCCATTTTGTAGAATTAAATCCTCCTTCTGGGGGAAATCCTCCTCGTTTAAGTATCGTTACTATTCCCTTCACTGCATGTGGACCAACCTTTTCCTTGACTATTTCGACAGGGGTGCATCCACCCTTGCCGTTAGAGGCTCCCATTCTATCCTTTCTCAACTTATTAATACTTTCCCTATTCCTTTAAAAAGAGTTTTGTTATAGGCAATCAACACTTCTGTTATGTATTAATTATTGAAGAATGGGTTACAATTTTTATCCTCTAATTACTTTTAGTTATAAATCCATATAAAACTGTCGCACAACGTTATATTAGTTCTGCTTCACATGCGTCAATCAGGTGGTCCACTAACTCTGTGTAGTGAATTGAATAGGGACAGAAGAATCTGTCTGGCTCTGGTTCATTAATTATTTGATGGAGACTTTTACCTTCTCTGAGGTTTACTGACCCGTGATATCCAGATGTCAAAATGACTGAAATAGTAGTTTTGTTAAGGTACTCCCTTTGTTTTCAACATCATGACATTTTTGTAAATGTCAGGTATTTCTTTTGCAAAAAGCTGTTACATATTTGCAGAATATATTTTAAGCATAAAATGTATATTTTAAACTAAGCATACAAAATGGACTATAATTTGGCTATATAGAATCACCAATCAATATGTCAATCTACTTTTCACAGCAATATGGAGGAGCAGGAAGTGGAGTAAGCAATTACATGTCCTCCACCACAGTTGAAGAATTTATTGAGCTTATGGGAGCTAAAGTTTTACATACAATAGTCCATGAACTCAAAAAGGCTAAATATTTTTCGGTTATTGTGGACTCCACTCCAGATCTAAGTCATGTTGATCAAATAGCAATAGTTGTGAGATATGTGAACAAGGATGGACCAGTGGAGCGATTTCTAGGATTTGTGCCAATACATTCCCATACTGGAGAGCACCTTGAAAGCACATTACTATCAGTGCTTTCTGATAAAGATATTGACATTTGCAACTGTCGAGGTCAAAGCTATGACAATGCCAGCAATATGTCTGGCATATACAATGGCTTGCAAGCAAGAATTTGTGCAATAAATACTTTAGCACTGTATGTACCTTGTTCTACTCACTCACTAAATCTAGTTGGAGCATGTGCTGCTGATTCTTGTGTAACAGCTGTGTCGTTCTTTAATTTCTTAGAGTGCCTTTACACCTTTTTTTCTTCATCAACTCATCGATGGGAAATACTCACTAATCATCTCAGCAAAGCATCTGGACATCTTTCCATAAAGAGATTGTCAAGCACAAGATGGTCAGCTCGTGCTGATGCTACAAAAGCATTAAGACGAGGCTACAAGCATGTTGGTGATGCACTCAATGAATTGAAGAATTCAGAAAAACAACCTGCGAATGCTCGAGGAGAAGCAAAATCTCTGGAAGAGCAACTTAACAGATTTGAATCTGCCATCTTACTTGTTTTATGGAAAAGGATCAACACTGGAAATATTGACTCTTTGCATAAACTTAATTGTCAATAAAAGCTTTTGACACTTATGAAATGCTTGTAATTTTACTTCAGTATACCATAGCAACATCTGACAAAAAGGTCTAATAACACTGAAGCAGCAAACTTTGTGAAAACCAACACATATGTCATTCTCAAACCGTTTGGCCATTACTGAACATTGTATGGAAATTTGCTTGAGCACTGCAATGCTATGGGTTGTACATACTTAAAGCATCTTGATATTGGAAAGAATGCATATTACACTTCAGAAAGCATAATGCAAGAATTTCTTGACATCTTAGCTTCACAAATAAGATGTGAATTAGTAAAAGATTTGCGTTTCACAGATTACTTCAGTGTTTTATCAGATGAAATGACAGACATCTCAGTTTTGAAGCAGATTATTATATACATTAAGTAAGTTTATCAACTTAAAAAAGAATACTGTTAGTTTAATATCAACATGTAGTATCATTGATGCCAAAACTGCAACCATGACAAAATAATTGAAATAATGGCCAATATAGGGTGTGAGAGTATAAAACAATGAATAGTTATTAAAGGTACAAATATATGTGTGAAATACCTTAGAAAACTATTACTACAAATATGAGAACTACGCCCTTGAAGAAAAACAAGTGTTTCCCATGTGTAACAAAAGGAGGCATTTATCTGACAAGATGCAGAGAAAGCATGCAGAGTAAAACAGTTGTGCAGTAATGCATCTAGATTGAAGATAAACCAGGTAAAGACTTATGTATGACAAACAATAGTTTAAGTTTGGTTAACTCACATGGTTTGACAGCTCCTTCCTCTCAGCAAACAGACAGGGGGGTAAATGTATTAACATGCGGGTCCTTCAACACCCGCGAGTTCAGCGTCTTCGGCGATTAAATTGAAAGCGGCGCTGCATTGTAAAGGGAAGTTTCCCTTTACAAGGCAGCGCCGCTTTAAATTTAATTGCCGAAGACGCTGAACTCGCAGGTGTTGAAGGACCCGCATGTTAATACATTTACCCCAGGGTGTGTCTGTTAGTGCAAACAGAACCACTAATGGGAGTTTCCTCTTAAAGGGAAGGTGGGTGTGTCACCTGCCCATCAAGCTAAGGCTGGTGGAGGAGTATCATGTATAAAAGCTTGCTTTTGTCATTTGTTCACTGAGACAACGCTGGGGAAGCTGGCTGGTCCTTAGAGAGCTGGTCTATGTCTAGCTAGCGTGTAGGGTCTCCAGAATTCCTGTGAAATTCATATGGTGTCAAATACATTTTTATATCCTGACAATAAAGCTGCATAAAAAGAAGTTGTTCGCGTGTGCTTCAGCAGTAGCGGGCTCTTGCCACACATGGAACAGAAAATACCAGGATGCAAGACTAAAAACAAAAGGCCTGGAAGACCTTATGTAGTACTGGACAAAGGATATTGCCTTATATCTATTTATTGTTGCAAAGAAATATTTGCTGAGCTAAAAAGATTTCCTTATATGTACTTACTGTTCCAAAGAAAGATCTGTCCTTATATGTACTGGTTGGACAAAGGATATTGCCTTATATGTATTTATTGTTGCAAAGAAATATTTGCTGAGCTAAAGAGATTTCCTTATATGTACTTACTGTTCCAAAAGAAAGATTTGTCCTTATATGTACTGGTTGTTAACCAGTTAATGCTCGAGCTTTAGGTATGAATAAAAGACCAGCCTGAGAATACCCTCAGAGCTGATTCTGAAACTACAACTTGTTTGTTTCATTAACATCCTCTCCAGTCGACTGAAATATGCTAAAAGGAAATCAGGTTATCAGAGATTGCTAATAGGTGCACCAAGCCTCGGTACCCCGACAAGGGTTGAAAAAAATAAATCTAACGAGTGGGTCTAGGCTCCGATGGAGCAGCTGCCATGATTGGGAAGCACAAATGAATAGTAAAACTATTCAGAGGTGAAACAGGAGGAGTAATGGTCAACTGTCATTGTATAAACCACAGCCTGGCTCTTGCTAATGCCCAAGCAGCTTCTGAGGTGCCTTATTTAGTAAAATGTAATGATATCTTGTTATTGTAACAAATGTAATGATATCTTGTTATTTTTTCAAAATTCCCCAGTTAGAATGACTGGTTTGACTGAAATCCAGAATATACATAACAGTCCTCAGATTAAACTTAAAATGGCTAGTGACACTAGGTGGCTGTCTGTTGACTCTGCAGTACAGTCCTTAAGAGAATGCTTGACGGGTGTCATTGCTGCACTGAAAAGAGAGGCCACAGAACAAAATGACATCACAGCTGAATGTTTAAGCAAATATATGAGAACATACAATTTCACAGCTCAACTTATGATGCTTTCAGATGTGCTGTCTCATTTGTCTAAATTATCTAAATTATGGCAAAAGGCAAGATGTCAATTTAACAGAAATAGACCCCATCTTAGAATCTACAAAACTATCCATTATGAAATTGAAACACACACCTGCTACTTATGTTAAAAATCTCCATCTTGGTGGTGAATGGTCAGACCTGCACATAAATTGTTCTGATGCTATTGCTACTGCTTTTAAGACGAATATCTATGGTAAATACACAGACACAGTTATTAATGACCTAGAAGCAAGATTTCCAGATATGCCAAACATCTTTTTTTTCCAAGAATTTTCAATACAGACAGCAATGATCCAAATGAGGCTTGTGATATTATTTTTGAGCATTATTCTAAAAATGGAAGTCCTGCAATCTTAAACTATGAAAATTGTAAACTAGAATGGGCAGGTGCATCCAAATTGTTTGAGTTAGAGTCTTACAAAAATCGACATTCAAAACAAATACTGCATATATTTTCAACAACAAATGAGCTCACAGATTCATTTCCAGAATTAACAAAACTAGCTACTATTGAACTAACCATACCAGTAAGTACAGATAAATGTGTATCTGTGTGAAAGAGTATGTTCTACTCTAAAACAAATTAAAACCTGATTAAGGAATTGCATGAAACAGAGCACACTAAATAATCTGATGCTAATTTCACTAAAGGGAGAAGATCCTACAAACTTTGATTATGAAAAAGCTGCAGATGTCTGGGCCTCTAAGAAGAAGAGAAGAATTAATGTATAAAATGTTAATCTCTAGGTTAAATCAAGACAAGGTCAGGATTTCAGCATTTAATTATTGCGAAGGCCCCCGCCTGGCTACTTCTTGATACCACCCGGCTGGCAACATTTTCTGGGGAGAACACAGGTTAGTGCTGGCGACTAGTTATAGAAACACACCTTTACTGTACTCAGTCTATGTTAGACCACTACTCCTCCATTCCGCCTCTCAAGTTGCAAGTTTCAGTTGTGTGGGCATGCACAGAACCAATTTGCATATTTTATGTGACACAAACTGGCGTACATCCATTAGCCCCAGTGTATTGAAGCCTGTTGTCACGCGACTAGATTTACTATGCTGGGAATAAAAAAAATTGGCCAGATATACTATTTGTTGCCTTTGGTCACATGATTCACCTAAGCATTATTAAATGTCATCATCAAATTAAACGAAGTGTTTTGATAGACTAGTAAAATCTTTAAGTTTCAAGTATCCTTGAAGAAGCCAGTAACTTGGGCTGATGAAAAACATGTTGCATTGATCAGCATTGTACTTGGTGAAAGTAGTTCTTTTGTCAAACTAGGTAGTAAAACTTTCACCTGTGGTATGCTATGGTTGTATACAAGTCTATTCAAGTTTTGGTGGTTTTGTAGGTCTATCGTTATACTGTATTGTTTCCTACGTTGCGGATAGGACACTGCTGTGAATCTGCTTAAAAAAAATAACTGCTTAAGAAATGCTTACCTTTGCATCAATATAAAAACTACTTTTGTATAATAACTTAGTGATATGATGACCCTAAATACTTTGCTACAATCAAAATATATATTGGTTATACCTTTGGTGCTGTGAAAGGTGTCAGCGGTGTTAGATGGATGTGAAGCCACAAACGCTTTTAACTTAAACAAGTTGCTGTGTATTGAACTTGGTAACAACACTTGATTATATGCCAGTACTCACAGTTGGTATGCAGTACAGCAGTTGTATCAGCAGGCAGGTATACAGTATTATGCAGTCTTGAATATGGCGGTATCCTTATACACTTGCATACACATATATGCAGCCAGGTTCTTATATGCACTGTATCTCTGTAACACTGTGCACGTCCGTGCAGAAGTTTATATATTGTGGGAAGACTCTCCTAATACTATCACGGAGCCTCTGGTCACTGTATGAGAGCTTTTGGGGAACTTTATATGAAGAACTATGCAGCTATTTGCTGCTGCATCTATTTCCCTCAGTGCCTGAACTAAAGCCTCGGAGCGAAACCCAAAGTTCCAGTTTGCGCATTCCGTGCATGCGCAGTACCACATTTAGGATGCTAGGCGTCATGCCCCACTTCATCGTCCTAAACAAGCAGGGATTGAAGCACACAGGAGACAGAGTATAGCGCTCCTCTTCCAACAATATATAGATTGCTACAGTCTATAGATAGACTCACATATTTCTACAGAGAGGCTAGTTTGACTCTACTTCCAAAAGAGCTGAGGTTTGGTTATTGTAAACGGTTTGAAATCATTGGGTGTACTAATACAATCCCTCTGAAGATTTCAATGTTTCTCCCAAATATGATAAGGTTTCATTTCCTCAGGCTGTGTTGTCCCATGTTCATTATGAAGTTCAAGTTTTTATATTTATTTCTCATGCAGTGTAATTCCTTAGATATACTTGTAAAGACCATAAAAAAACTAGTGTACTACATTGAATCACAGGTTGCTCAAGAAAGACTATTAGAATGTGCAATTTACTACCTGGCATATAACTTGTTTCTTATTTAGATTGCCAAACAAATATAAGAACTGAACATAGATAAATAAATGTATCTGTATTTAATCATAAAACAATAATTACAATGACAATTAAACAAAATGTATAAAACATTCATTGTATACACTAATTGGAGTTATTTGTCTAATAATTCATAAATAGAATTCATCAAAATACATAGATCTGAAAATAATGTATCACAGCCATAATAGCTGAATGTTATATATGACAGTCTTATGGGCCAAATGTTATCATCCGCAAGTTTGAGGACACTGGATGTATTTTAAAGGTTATTTAGGGCCCAGTATATTTGTATTTTTTCTTATTTAAATTGTGCTGATTGCATGTAATTGATTGATGTCATGCAACTGCATATTTCTGTTTATATTAAAAAGGTGGATCAAAACAATAAACATCTGAAAAATCAAGCATAAAAATGATGGTAGTTTAAAACTCTATGACCACATTTCAAACCCTAGGGGTCTATTTACTAAACAGCGGGTTTGAAAAAGTGGAGATGTTGCCAATAGCAACCAGATTCTAGCTGTCAATTTGTAGAATGTATAAAATAAATGATAACTAGAATCTGATTGGTTACTATAGGCAACATCTCCACTTTTTCAAACCCGCAATTTAGTAAATATACTCCCTAGTCTCTATATACAAATGCCATATGATGTTTCATATAATTTAGTTATCAGATAATTTTACAATATACCCTTTTTAGGAAAAAAAACCACCATTTATCTCTACAATTTCCAAATGTTGTTTAAAGTATGTAGGCCACTGGTGATTGTCAATTTCATGTAGTTTACATTAAAAGTCAAACATCAAGATGAAAATCCAACACATGAAATTCCTGCTCTAATGGTATGCTGTTTTCATCAAGCAAAAAGTGACTTCTTATGAGGAATAAATAGGATTCTCTGGTTTCTGCTAAAAGAGAATGGCACAGATCTGCGACGACAGCGCCATATGTTACATCTGTAAAGCTGGCTGCAGGTATGTGCAATAAGTTAGGAGATATATTTAAAAAGATTTTCTCAAGAATATCTGATGGAACATGTACACATACACTAGAGTCCTCACTCATAATAGTCATTAATGCTGGCCTGTAGAAAGTTCTAACTTGGTTGAAGGGTAAACAGATGAAGCACTGTTCATACACATGGTTCTCATCGATTTCTAGCTCTGTTTTGCATTTTTCACATCCCAAATATATAATTGCAGACAGAGACATTAGAATATCTGTAATGGAAGTCTCATAGGTTATGAAGATTTTCTTATTACCTGGAATATGAAATTCCAATTCTGAAATGCTGGCTTTAACCTGGATTTCACCTGAATACTGATCTTCAATGATGGCCTTAAGGCTCAACTGCTTTGTTGGCGATACATTTTCAATGTACTGCTTCTGAAAATCTATAGCTCTTTTGTCATCATCAAACAAGCATTCACAGGATGACCATGGTGTAGTGTGTAACTCAATATCTCCAGAAAATAAATTCTTCTGTGAGAATAAGTATTTAAAAACCCAGATGTGATCTCGTTTGCAGCGGATATGATCACACCAAGAAATGCTTGCTCCCCACAGTATTAAGGTACCCGTTTGTTCTTTGACCTCTTCAACAGTCAAAATTATTTTATTTTGCTGCAACCCCTTGAACTGATATGTGCTCTCCTTTAGAATGGAAATACTTTTCACTTTTAAAATTGAATGCACTAGCAATTCTGGTTGTAGCTGAGCAATTCTCACATATTGTATGCTGTCCAGTTTCTGTGGCTGTCGTGGAGGCAGTTCTCTTAAGTAATAATGCTTAATATGAATGTAGTCCATTAATTCCTTTAGAATGGAATAATCAACCATGTTTGAACTTTCTTCTGGAAGAAGAGTAGAACAGCCTCCAAGATTTATCAATTTACTCCTAAAAGTAGACTGTAGGAAGGCGTTTTCATTCCACCTATCTTCAAAAACTTTCAGATTTGTTAGCATTATGATGTCCCCAGGGAATAAGGCTAAACTCCAAAATGCAGCAGTCCTCCACATAAGCACTTTACGTTCAGCCTCTGAATGGTCCAAAACAATAATTGTTGCTAATGGAAAACAAGAGCCGACATTTGGTCCACTTTTTACCAGAATTTCTTTTACATAACATGGGTGCATTACAACAGCCAAAATATTGTACTCTCTGGTTTTGTCTGAACATTGTCTAAGAAGGGTCAATGATATTACAGGAGTTTTCTCTCTATGCTCATCAAACCATTTTGTAGGACATTTTACTGATGAGGTGGATTTTTTAGGTTTTTTAAACTTTAGATAATTTTTAACAGGAGAGAAGGAAGTAGTGATCACTTTTTTCCTTTTGCAGCTAGCACTACCGAGATGGTTACTTAGTTCAATAACACTGGCAGTGTCTTTTTCTAGGCCTTCCACGTTTACCTGACACTTATCAGATTGATGGAATGTTGATACTTGATTGTTGGACCCATGGTCAGATATCTGAGTAAAAAGTTCAAGAGAGCAAGCAAAATAGTCCTGCATAACATCGTTAGATGCAGATTCTGCTGTAGTTTTATCACTTAAAGTAACCTTTAGCGAACTTGCCGAGTTGTCTTGTCTGTCAGTACTAACAGTTTTTGTTTCATTGTGTGCAACAAATACATCTTGATCAAAAATGTTCACATGACCTTGTACAGCAACCTGGCTAGATGTCAAAACTGTAAGGAACTCTGTTTCAGCAGACATTACAATATTAGTATTTGTTTTCACATCATTATGATCTTCTAGGTGTGATGCATCCAAGCAGGCATGAAGAACATCACTGGTGTCTCCAGTATGTTTATGGAAACTTGGCGTTATATTACAACTGTTTGTACTAGAAACCAAATTCGAAACGATCCCTTTTATATCAGAATCCATTTTCTGCACCAACTTACTTTTGTATTTAGAAGTAACATTTTGTAGTGCAGATCGATCATAACAAAAAGACGTTTGGTAATGCTGTTTTCTATATAGAGTACCTTCAAGTAACTCATGATGCGCTGTCCGTTTGCTGTTGCTGGCGTTTTGGAGATATGCACCTTGCTCACTGCAAGTAAAAGTGGTTTCTTCCCACTTTGTTTTTTGGCCATCCGAAGGATGTTTGTCTGATCCCCATGCCAGAGCTGGTGATATATTCGGAGCACCGATGAAAATGTGAATTGCACCTTTACTACACATCGCTTTTAAGGTGTCTTCTTGAATATCTTACTTATTTCATCTCACACCATAACAGCACTGACCGTACATCACATGCTTCAACTTGACGTTTCCTATAAGTCGCAATTTCCGGAATCTGCACAAAAAGCAATTGCGTTCCAGTAACGCGGTAGGTATTCACGCCTCGTTTCCTAGACCAACCATAACAAGAAACCGGAAACAGTTATCTACCATATTTAATTCAGGAAATAAAACGTAAGACAATTTAAAATTGTTCCAATACATCACCAATGTTGCAGTCAAAGATTGTACATCGCTGTGATGTACAGAACAAGTCGTAACTACCCGGTATATTGTTTCTTTACGGCAACCGCCGATCGCCTGCACGGAGAGTGCGCAGCGCTTGCGCAGTAAGTCCCTGACTGTTGCTAGGGAAACGGAGTCGGTTGTGGTGCTTAACTGGCTGTACGGACAAGAGCAACAGCGGCAGTTAAGTGTTTTAGTATCTGGTTCCGCTGTTGGAGAGGAAGATGGTGAGAATTGTAGGAATTTGATAATTAAGTTCTGTAAAGCATCTTATGCTGACAAATACTGGCTTAACGTACCCTACACAGTATAGTATGTAGTAAATTACTGAATGAATTTGATAGTTTTACAATCAAAGCAGTAGGAGAAGTGGCGGTACAGGGGTGTGTGTGTGTGTGTGTGTGTGTGTGTATTCATGTGTGTGTGTATATATATATATATATATATATATATATTATGTGTGTGCCAAAAGAGTCCGCAGTATGCAAAATGTGATGGGAATGGCAGTGAATGTAATTTTATAGGTTTGGAATGAAGTCAGTAGAAGTGGCGGCATCCCACTGAATACATATCCACTTTGACTAGTCTGTGTGTGTGTTTGTATGTAGATTTATATATATATATATATATATATATATATATATATATATATATATATATATATATATATATATATATATATATATATAAACACACTTGAGCGCTTTATGTTTTGTTTTGTTTTGGGGGGTTTTTGTGCAAATGAGGGTGGAGAGTTTGATTTTGACTGTTGTGACGCTGTCAGTTTCCCTGTGTCCTCTTAAGTCAAGAATAATATTAATAAAAACTTTGCACAACATGGAAAAGAAATTGGGAGTTGTTTTAGAGAGCGATGTACTATTGAGAACACATAATTGTACATAAATCTCAGTTTAGTAATCATGTATTATGATATTTCATAACATTAATGTAGTAAAATTGATAATGTTTAGAAAATAGTGACATGAATTCAATTTTATTTAAATACTATTATTTATAAATGTTATTTGTATATAATGATGTGGGAGGCTTTTTTTTCAACAGATCATACGTGAATATAGTTTGCAATATGAATATGTCTCTTCTGCATATATATATATATATATATATATATATATTATATGCATGTATGTGTGTGTGATTTGTGGACAGACAAACCAAAAACTTTTTGGGGGTCAAAAGATAAAAAGTTGTTTCTGCAAAAGATTGTCTATTTCACTACCTAGATTTAATTAATTAAGTTTTTGGGGAGAATCAAGGTTTTAAGTCCTTAGAATAGCACTGTGTGTCCCAGGCATTTTCTGGTTCTAACAAATAATGTATTTGTTTTCAGATGCTATCACGAGCCAAACCTGCTGTAGGCAGTGATCTACAGCAGGTTGATAAAAACAAGAAGAAAGGAAAGAAAGTTCCAAATCTGGACGAATTGCTGGCCCAACGGGACTTTACTGGGGCAATAACACTACTGGAGGTATGATACTGGCATTTTGGTAGTTCCTGTTGCAGCCAAAGGAGATAATGTATGGGTAAACGTATTAGGAGACGGTACAAGTAAATGCTGCCTTTCCTTTTAGCCAATATTAGTTTGTTTTTTTTTAACCTTAAAATTAAATAAAAAGGAAACATTATGTGGTTATGTGTTTATTTAGATTATGTATAATTAGTATGTCTAACTTTTCTTTTTTTATACATTTTTTATTTTGCAGTTTTGTACTCTACAAAGTAAAAACACAAAAAGAGATAAACTTACATTAATTCACAGATATTAGTTTAGTCAGACTATAATTTAAAACATTATTACATTGTTGAGTCTGAAAATGAAATTCATGGGTCCTGGGCTTTAAAGTATTCCTGAGGGCATCCTCTGCCCAAGTATCTCATCTAATAAAATACTAGAGTCATTTTGCTCTTTCTAGTGAGGGATGTTGTGCTGAACCCTACTCCTTTTGATAATGTTACCATTTGTAATTAATGCAGCACAAATTCTATATTGATGAAAATTCTCTAAAAGTTAATGTATGAACTTTTTTTCATAGTTTAAGCGCCATGTTGGGGAGAGTGAAGAGGACACAGACTTGTGGATCGGATACTGTTCATTTCATCTGGGTGACTACAAAAAATCTCTAGAGGTAACACATCCTCAATTCAATATAACACTGATGGATATAATTAAACAAGCCTTGGCAAACAAAGGCAAGAATTCAAATTAATCTCATTGTTGTTATTACTCTCTCTATATAAAGTGGGGAAATTTTATGTAGCGCTATACTGTCATGAATGCCCAGCCTGTCCCAGATACAGCAATCTTCACAGCTGGCTGTGACTGGCGTCACCTTAGTCACTTAGCAATGGATACACCTTTTCGGCCACCGCAAAGGATTTATTATGGTGTCCTTGCGTTCACCAGAACCACTTATTAATGTTTCACACTTATATTATATACAGATGTAGCATAAGCCTCCATGGGCTTCGTAAATTCACAAAGAATGACGGAGAACACACTAGATTAAATTTATTTAATCTGAAAAAATGGTTCCAAGCCTTAGTTACAAAAAATACTAACAAGACATACAATATGTTTGCACAAATAAGTTTCAGAAAATAAAATAGGAAATAAAATCAGAGTCATTACTAGTTAAGACCCGGTGTGTGAGGGAACACATTTGAGAAAGATGCAACATTTCAGTCTTGATAGACCCCTCATGAAAATGCACATGTTATTGTCTAAGTCAGAAGATTTTAAACCTTTTTCCACATTGCTCTCATCCCCCCACCTTTGGGGTATAGCTGTCAATAAGAACAGATTAATATGCCAAATGAAACAGGACTTTCTAAGTGAGCTAGGGATGTCCTGAGATCAGGAATCTGCACAGGACCTTGAGTTTTCACTTCTGCACGTTCTGTTTGGCTAGATGGTTGCAAAACTCCTCAGATGCCTATCTCTCCCTGGTCTGGCTATTTTCAACAGATTAATGACACTTGCATAAGTTCAGACTCATGTCATCTAGCAAAGCACATGTTGAGATTACATTACAAGGTTACATAAAATATTCACATTGTCATACATGAATTCAACAGAAAATAACAATCAGTTGTTAAATATACTTCATATATTCATCACATATACAATACATAAGAATCGATACCAAAACAAAAGTTAAACACTGCCCTGCTTGTGCTTATAATCAAAATGAAGAAAAGATACAAAAAGTGTGGAATCTGTGAGGTGTAACTGGTTAGAAATGCGTTGGTTGAAAAAGTACAGCTTACATACTATGACACAAACTAGGAGGTTTTGTGGCAAGCATCTTTGAGAGCATGAGTTTCATTGATTACTTAAACGGGAAATCACTCCAGCACAGTGCTTTGCTAAAGCAGTGCAGAATGGGCCAGTTAAAATTATGATATGGGGATCTCATGTTGCAGGTTTCCCTGTTATAGTGTGCCCAGCCTGGCAAAGCCTGGGACTGACACTGCTTTTGCAGGGGGACCTTAGTTATGTTGTACCTCTAGTCTTAAGCATCTCAGGCTGTAGCACTGGTGCTGGATATTAATTTACTGTGTTTGTAATAGTAAATAATGTGCTGATGCAGTTATTAACATGTATCTTTGCGCCAGCCTTTAGGTATGGGAAAATGATACACCTCCTAAGAGTCTACCTAGGTTACACTTATCCATGCATGCCCTTTCTGTACTGAACTTTTAGTCTGCTTCTCCAGATGCCGGTGGGCACAAAATCAAGTTACTTGCTACTGAAAATGCGCCAAAGTGCATTTTACATTCTACTGTCTAACTCTTAATCAGACCCAATGTTTGATAGAAATTTACATGGCTTTTAATCTAATGTAAACCTATTACAAAAAATGTTGGCGTCTGCATAAAAGGTGAGTAAACACTGGCGTGAATGACATTTTTATTTCTGTGGTATGTCTTGCATGTCTATTCTAAGTGTTGATAATCTTTGTTCATCAAATATTTGCTAAGCCCACAATTGCTATTGATGAATAAACTTCAAGATTTTACCAAATACCCATTCTTAAAACTTTCATTACAAGAAGTCTTTAACCACTTCATGACTAGACCAGTTTTCATAATTGTGTGATGCTTCAGTAACATAGGGGATTTGTAGCATTTTTCTTTTACAGCATACTGGGATAAAAACTACACATTCTTACATATCTGCCATAGCTATGTTCATGCATATTTATCCACAAATTTAATCAGCCATTTCTCTCAGTTGTAGACATACTGAATTACATACTTTACTCAAGGTCTGATGGAGTTGTAAATCCTTAGAGGTGTATATTATATTAATACATTGGTTTTGATTAGATATATTGGTGAGGCAGACCAAATATTGGTTGGTCTTCCCTTTTTCCAGTAAATGTTTGTAGTCAAATTGAAAATTGATCCTCTAGTTCTGCTCTGGGGCCAAGTGGCAGAATCTGTCCATGTGATCCCAGCATAATAAATTCAATGTAACTGATTTATTATTATTATTATTATTATTATTATTAATAATATCAATCATTTGTATGGCTCCACAGTTCAGAACAGTGAGGAAAACAGGACATACATAAAACGGACATTCAAGGTAGCAAAATAAATGCAGATGCGAAAACAGCGAGTAGGAATTGAACAATGAATGAATTTACAATCTAGTGGAAGTTGGCACATCTGAGACTAATGTAACTCACAGTTTAGATTTGGACTTGTGATGGTATACCAGTTTGAGTAATATACAGAAAGGTAGTTTTTCAGAGAGTGTTTCAAATTTTGAAGGCTGTGGGAGGGGGAGTCTGATCGGGCATGGTAAGGAATTCTAGTACGCCCTTGCTGTGGTATGGAATGCTTTTTAGGTGAGAGTAAGCATTGGATAAAATTGAAGCTGGTTTAGCGTAGTGACCCGAATCAGAGTCCATTCATATAAAATGCAAAAAAAAGACTGAAAATTATATCCATTGTACCAAATGAGAAGTGACACAGTATACTTGTCCTTACATGCAGAATACTGACAATTCGTTTTTGGCATATGGATCAAGAAATAAATACTGAGCAGTTTGTCACTATTAAGTAGAGATGCTCACTGACCCCAGTGTTTTGGTTTTGGTTTTGGATTTGGATTACCGTCGTGTTTTGGTTTTGGTCTTGGTTTTGCCAAACCGGCATTGCGTGTTTTGGTTTTGGTTTTGATTGGTTTTGTTTTGCTATTTTGTTTAAAAATCAATGTTTTTGGGCATAAAATAACCAAATTTAGTGCTCCACCTGTTCCTTGGATAAGTAATGTAATTGTAAAGCTAATAAATTATCAAAAAAACAGTTTAATTTCTGGTAGGCCTTCATTAATTCTACACACAAACCAGATTATCTTCCTCTCCATCTATGCATATTGGCAATGCAGCCATCGTCTTTGGATGTATATTACACCCTACACTTATAGTTAAATATGTAAAGAAATGGACAAAGGCAGTTTGGTTTCTGTCTCTCTAGGCCCCCCTCCACTTGTATAAAATACTCAAAAATTCAGCTGTTATAGACTGTACAATATTAATAGAAATGGACAAAGGTAGTTTGGTTTCTGTCTCTATAGGCCCCCCTCCACTTGTAGAAAATAGTAAAAAATTCAGCCGTTATAGACTGTTCAATATTAATTGAAATGGACAAAGCCAGTTTGGGGTCAGTCTGTGTATGACACCCTACCTTTAATGAGAAATTGCCCAAACAGCAGCCTTTCAAGACGGTACATGATATGGAAATGCCCCAAGTCCCTTTCCTCTTTGGGGGTAGATTGCACCCTACACTTACATAGAAAGTTTTAAAAAGATGTTATCGTCATCATCTTCAGCTTCATCCTCACCCTCATCAGTGTGTACGTCATCATCACAGACTATCAATTCATTGCCGCTTAAATCCGCCATTAGAGAACAGTCATTGCTTGGATATCTTGGATGGTGACGGCCTTCCTCGTGGAAGATGTAGTTAATTTCTATAAACATCATTTTTTTCCACATTTTTGGGAAGTAACCTTCTATGGCGATCACTGACTAAGTTCCCGGCTGTGCTGAACACTCGTTCAGAGTACACACTGGAGGGTGGGCAGCTTAGGTATTGCAAAGCAAGTTTGTACATGGGTTTCCAAATGGCTTGCTTTTCTTCCCAGTAAGGAAAGGGACTGTCTGACATTTCATATCAATTACCTCTTGAAAATAATCCTCCACCATCCTTTGCATATTAATACTCATATTGGATGGAGTTATGGGCAAGGTCACACATTTTTTTGAAAAATCCTTCAAAGCAGCCCAGATGTTAAACTGTTCTGGTCTTCCCTCTGCGTCTTCCCTGCTTCTTTTTTGAAAACTTATTTTTTTACGAGCAGCAGCTGCTTGAGAAACTGAAGGAGGACACGTTGTCAAGCCAAGGCCCAGTTCAGCGGACAACTTGCTAAGCAATAGCTCCTTGCAAAAGTTCACATCTCGTTCATTTTGAAGCAAATACTCAATGTAGGTCTTAAACCTTGGATCAAGCACAGTGGCCAAAACGTACTGATCCGGGTTCAAGATCTTAATAACTTGAAGATCATGGTGAAGCGAATTAAGCACTTGATCGACAAGGCAAACATACTTTGCGGAATTGCTTGCTTTCATCTTTCAGTTTCTCAAGCTGCTTTTCCAATAGTCTACTTAAAGGAATGACTTGGCTCAAACTAGCAGAATCTGCACTCACTTCACACGTCACAACTTCAAAGGATTTCAGCACCTTGCACAGCACTGAAAGGATTCCACACTGTGCAAGAGTGAAATACATCCCCCCTCCTTTCCCAATGTCATGGCTTGTGCAATGTGCTTGGATGGCTTTGCGCTGTTCCTCCATTCTCTGCAGCATGTACAGGGTGGAATTCCACCTAGTTACCACCTTTTGCTTAAGTTGGTGGCAAGGCAAGTTAAACTGCTCTTGGAGCTGCTGCAATCTCCTACATGCTGTGGCAGAATGCCTGAAATGGCCTGAAATTTTACGGGCCACTGAAAGCATCTCCTGCACCTCACGGTTATTTCGTATTAAGCTCTGCACCACCAAGTTGATGGTGTGAGCAAAACAGGGAATGTGATGGAATTCACCCAGCTGTAATGCTCGCACTATATTGTTGGCGTTATCAGAAATGACATATCCTGGGGAGAGTCCAAGTGGTATAAGCTATGTATCAATCGCATCTCTTAGTTTGCGTAACAAATTGTCAGCTCTCTGCCTGTTAGTGAAGCCGGTGATACAAAGAGTGGCCTGCCTGTGACAAATGTTACGTAGTGGTGTACATGCTGTTGCTGTTCCTGCTGGTGAAGGTGAATGAACAACCCAGTGGGCTGTCACAGTCATATAGTCTTTGGTTTGCCCACTTCCACTTGTCCACATATCTGTGGTTAAGTGGACAGTGGGCAGATTGGCATTTTTCAGCGCAATCTCGACAGTTGTACACACTTTTTGGTATAGTTGTGGAATAGCTTTACGGGAAAAATGGTGTCATGATGGAATTCTGTAACGCGGACACAAAACCTCAATTAACTGTGAAAAACCAGCTGCGTTTATTGTGGATATGGGACGCAGATCTAACACTAACATGGCAGCCATGGCGTCTGTGATTCGCTTGGCGACTGGGTGACTGCTGTCATATTTGCTTCCCCTAGCAAATGATTGTTTCACAGTTAATTGCTGAAATGTAGGACTGCTCTTTTTCTTGGCCTTACTCTGGGCTGATGATTCACCCCCAGCAGCAGCAACAGCAGCAGCAGTGGGACTAACGCTTTCTTCAGAGGAATCAATAATAGTGCAGGAGTCATCCAGCCTTAATAAGTGGGATGCAGGGCTAACTCCGAGCTCTACTGAGGATATTGATGAGGATGGTGTGGTGGGTGTATTTTGTAGCCGTCGGGATGTCGGTGAGCGGAGGGTCCTAGCTGATGATGGAGTGCTTGTAATTTTTTTGGAAGAACTTTCAGCTTTTCCCAACACTTTGCCATGAACTCTCGTCAAATGGCGTAACATAGACGAGGTTCCAAGATGGTTAAGGTCCCTCCCTCGACTGACTGTGGCTTGACATACACTACAAATGGCTATACAATTGTTGTCTGGATTGGGGTAGAAATAATTCTACACATAAGAGGTGGATTTTTTTGTTTTATGGCCAGGCATGACAATGGCCTTTTTCTTGTCACATGCCAGAACTGCTGCCACTGTTGCAGGACTTACACAAACAACCTCATTCTCATCAACTTCCTCATTAGCGCCCTTGTCGCCTACACAAATCTCCCGCTCATCCTCTTCTATTTCCATAGTGGCATCCTCAATTTGTGTATCACCGGCTACACTCGGGCTGTTCAGGCACACATCAGCAGAACTACTGAAAGGGCCCCTCTTTATGGGTACACTAACAGAATGCTCACGATTAGACATCCCACTGTTGGATAGACTCTCCACAGGGATTGGTGTCATTTGTGATTCAGAGCAAACATTATCCTCTAATGCCTCACTGTTGTCTTGCAGCTCAGCTTTGACGCGTAACAGTAGTTGTGCACTACTTGTAGGCTCAGTAACATTTTTGAATCTGCCACTAATAGAGAAAGGCAAAGGCCTCATTCTCTCTTTGCCATTGCGTGTGTAGAATGGCATGTTGGCAATTTTGTTTTTTTATCGGCACTTAACTTTTCCTCAGTTACACTTCTTTTTCGCTTCAACACAGTAAAAAAATTTTTGGTGTGTGTTTTTTTTGCCTGATTTCAAAAGACTATGTAGTTTGACATCGCCTTTCCCAGATGACGTACTGGGAACACTACCATCAGGACTGGTGACAGAACCTGGTTGCTGATTCTGCTCATATGTGGACTGCTTTGAATCCATTATAATGAGACCAAAGCACTTGTAGTGCTACAAATTGTTTTAGATACTA
The DNA here is from genome assembly GCF_038048845.1 of Mixophyes fleayi. Lineage (NCBI taxonomy): Eukaryota > Metazoa > Chordata > Amphibia > Anura > Limnodynastidae > Mixophyes > Mixophyes fleayi. Next base: position 93,333,430 of record NC_134409.1, read on the forward strand.
CTGACAAATATGAATTTTGACAGCCAGAAAAATTACAGTAAAACACTGGGGAATATGGGACACCCCAAAAGCACTTTTAGTGCTAAATTTTTTTTTTTAGACTGCTGACAAATTTATATGGATTCGGATCTCAGGGAACCGAGCCCGCCCATCTATACTATTAAGTAACAACAATGTTGTAAGTGACAAATATAAGGAGCAGTCCTTAAAAGAGATGGACTCTGCTGAGATACATCTCTACTGCAACACAGTGTCAGTCATTTTAAGGGTATGTATTCACAGGCAGTTGTAAAGACATCAATGTGCATTACCCTGTGTGGTGTTCACTAAATGGTAAATGCAGCATGACCAGATCTCTGAATGGTGATCCGTATATCACTTTGAGACCAGAATTATCAGTATTCACGATAATTGCCTCAGATGCCATTTCGGCCAAAAATGCATCATGTTGCATCCATGATCCTTCCACCATTCAAGGTCAGAACCATGAACACTCTAATATATAGTACAGGGAATTAAGTCACATCTAATTGCTCTGCAATGAAGGAGTTATTTGAGAAAATAGAGTTGGGGCTGTACTTTTATCTTGATTAATGAAAAACGATAATAAAAAAAACCCCATAAAATCACATTATTATTTTTTTCATTTAAAAGTAAAAAAGTTACTATTTTTGATCATTTTTATTTAGTCAGTTTGTAAAAGTTTCAAACCATGAGTTTGGCAGAAGATTGAAAAACACTGCTCTACACTGATACAAGGTAGTTTGTGATTGGTTACAACTTATTTGACCATGTAGTTAAAAATAAGTCGATTAAAGAAAGGAAAGGACTTGTGCAAATACATATTCCGCAGAAGCCAGAGACGTCAGAGACGTTAGACGCAGCTTTAAGGGTTATAAACCTTTCAGATAAAGAATTGAAACCTGAACATATCAGTCTCCTTAGTAAAGGATTATCCTTTTCACCATCTAAACAAATGAATAGATTTGAATGGGAAAAGGACTTAGCTCTTTTTTCTAGAAAAATTCTTCTCAAAAAATTTTATGAAATGAACAAAAGAAATGATGGTAGTATAAAAGAGGATGATACATATACTTCCCAAATCAGATCAACCCCGGTCCTTTTGAATACCACTGATGATATTATAGCCCTGGAAATATTGGAAGAATTACAGGACTTACAATCAGAGAATAGATCTCTAAACGTACCAATACAAACAAATATAAAATCTACTCTGAAAAAGAAGTCTTCTTTTTTACCAGATACTGTCATATGTCCACAGGTTAAAACCTTTGTAGATCTAGTATCTAGGGATCTAGATAAATTATATGATAAAACACAAAGATACCAATTGATTAACGGGAACTTAGACAAAACAGAAATTCATGCACTAAGAGAAATAGAAAGTTGGACAGATGTTGAAATTAAACCCTCAGACAAAGGGGGAAATATTGTTTTATGGGCAAAAGATAAGTACATAACAGAAATTAACCGACAGTTAAATGACACAACTTGCTACAAACGCCTAATATTCAACCCCACGGCTAATTTTCTGAGTATTTACAAATCCATAATTACAAAAGCATTTGATAATAGAATACTAACTAAACAAGATTATGAGTATCTCATGGTAGAGAATCCAAGAATACCAACAATGTATATACTCCCGAAAATACATAAGAACGAAAAAAATCCCTCGGGAAGACCCATTATATCGGGGATAGGGGGACTGACTGAAAAAGCCAGTAAATACGTAGATCAATTCTTACGCCCCTTTGTTTGTAGCTTACATTCATATGTCAGAGACACCTTGGATGTGTTGTCTAAAATACAAGAAATTACAGTGAGTGGAGATGTCTACTTGGCATCATATGATGTAGAATCTCTTTATACTAACATAAATCACAAAGATGGACTGAAAGCGACACAATATTTTCTAAGTATGAACACTAACTCTGATCGGAATGAACTTATCATTACCCTCTTACAATTTATTCTAACGAGGAATTACTTTTTATTTGATGAGAGATTCTATCTTCAGATTAGGGGTACCGCTATGGGGACATGTTGTGCTCCGACTTACGCCAACCTATTTTTAGGTTGGTGGGAGAAGGAAGTAGTGTTTTGTGAAATTAACGATAAATATACCAAACATGTCTTACTTTGGCTCAGATATATAGACGACATCCTGATTTTGTGGGATGGAGACATATCTCTGTTCAATGATTTCACTACAATTCTGAACAGTAACGATTTAAATCTAAGACTCACCTCAGAAATTGATCTTGAAAGGATCAATTTCTTAGATTTAATAATTTACAAAAACGCTGATGGCACCCTAGATACGGATGTATATAGAAAATTGACTGCTACTAACAGCATATTGCACTGTTCAAGTGCACACCATCCAGCAGTAATCAAAGGTATACCCAAAGGGGAACTATTACGAATGAAACGAAACTGTTCTAATAAACAAACCTTTGATAAAAGATCAGAAGAACTTATAACGAGACTTAAAAACGGGATATGGAAGAAGAAAGATTAGAAACGCTAAAAATTTTGTATCAAAGAAAGATAGAGAATCTCTGATCTACTCCTCTGAAAATCAAAAACATGACATTTATCCATCAAAGGTCAGGATGATCGGTACCTTTTGCAAAGAATGGAAAGAACTCCTTGATATATTCCAACATCACTGGCATATTCTTCTCTTAGATTCGGTTTTAAAAAATATCTTAGGCGAAAGAATTTCCGTCAGTTGGAGAAGATCCAAAAATCTTAATGATTGTTTTGTTCATAGTCACTTTCAAAAGGATATACCTAAAAGGAATAAAACTAAAGGCTTCTACCCATGCGGGTCATGTAAAACATGCCAATATACAGTCACGACAAAAGACTATACGGATAAGTATGGTAAGATCTGGAAAATAGATGACTTTTTGAATTGTAACTCCTCTGGGGTGATATATTGTCTAACATGCCCTTGTTCTAAAATATATGTTGGCATGACCAGCCGCCCCTTCAAGAAAAGACTCCTAGAACATGTAGGAAATATCAAGAATGCGGAGAAGGATCGAAATAACAACAAAAAAATAACTTCGGTAGCGAAACATTATCTATTTTTTCATAATAGTAACCCAAAATTTGTGAAAGCTTATAATATGGAACAAGTACACATGGGGATTCGTGGAGGAGACTTACAAGGAGAACTCTTGAGAAGAGAAACCAAAAAGATCTTTATCATGGGTAGCCTGATACCGGAAGGCCTTAATGATTATACCAGCTATTTGGCTTTCCTTTAACAAATCAATTTAATTTTAAAAAAGTACTGGAGTATTAAAAATAATTATAGAAATAATGGAGATATATAGATACAATATCTGACTCACTTATGTACATAATAACACAAAATCACCCCCTTCCCCCCTTTCCCCCCCCCCCCTTTTTTTTCTGCATTTTTAATATTGATTAATCACTTGCCAGCGAACTGGCTCTTAATCCATCAAATCATGCTTACAACATGATGGATGGTCTAAATCACCTATAAAAGTTAAACGTTACATAAGATTCATCACACAGTTCTACACATCAGTTTTTGATCTTAATCACTTCACTAGGATGTGATATTTGATTAATATCACCCTTAACAATAAATTATTTTAGTCTATAGCACAATTCCAGTTGATAACCAAATTAGTTTTAAATACACCAAAGGTACTCTAGTACCTATATTGCACTTTATAGATATCCTATTTGTATTTATACAATATAGGATTAATGTATATAAATGTAGTATATCTTTACTCACCTTAGTATCACAGGATCAATTTATGTATCATAATTTCATACTTATACCTTTGATAAATTAAGGGTGACATGTAACCTATGATAAGGCAATTTACTGCGGACACCCACTTGAACATTCTTAATAATGATCTACGTTAATACATAGTATAATTCTAGTAGACAATTTTAGTTAGATAAAATATACTCAAGGTAGCTTTACTGCACCTAATGTATATTATATCTATACTCATATGATATAAGACTGCTGTATACAAATACAGAATACTGTCTTTATCTTAGTATTATAGGATCATTCTATGCATTATTACTGTATATTCATACCTATCGTTGATCAGTGGTGATATATAATACATGATATTGTGAACTGCTAATGGCAATTCACTGAAAATACTTACCAGAATACGCTCAGAGATCTTGTTTATTAAATGAAACTCCACCTTAAATCCTATGAAAATTCATAAGCAATAATACCAATCAAAGCTTGAAACTAAGTTCCCTTTCTAAGATTTCAGAACACCTTTTATCCGATACTCTATAGGCAGATACCGCTGTCCATCATCCCCGAGAGATCTACCATATGATTGGATCTCTATTAATGACGTAGATGAAGGGAGGGTCTGTATACAGATTAAATATCCAATCATTGCTATGGCTCGTCTTGCCTTGAAAAAGCACACAAGCGAAACGCGCGTCGGCGTTCGCTGTGTCTCTCACGCTCTGCTGATGTTACACTCTTAACTCACTAACAGTTTAGCTAGATATCAGCGTACTCATATTTAGTTAGATCAAGCTCAGGCTTGGCAAATATATATCATACTCTGGTGGTCAATTACGCTAGTCAATGGGGATATTATGATAAGAGATAGATCTCCTTAACCTCTGGACAATACTTAGCTTAGCTAACGGCATTCATATTTATGTGCCAATCATGCCATCTGTATTGTAGCAACTCCAAAGTGCCAAGCGTATTAAGCCATCAATTTAATAAACCAGCACACGACATCAGGACATAGGGTCTATATTTGAACAACCACAATAAAATTATATCTGTGTCTTAATATACTATGACAGTTTAATGAGCTTGAATCACAAACAGAGTCATTTTATACATTAATTGATATCAGCCTCAGATAGCTAATTATTGCTTCTATATTTAAGTGAACAAGGTTGCTCACCTTAATATGTTTATAGATATTATAATTTATCACCTTGTCTCATTATAAGAACATATATGCTATCAAATACTATTATATCAGACATTATTGACCAACAAATTACACAACAACTGTATCTAAATCAGCAGAATAATTTAATACTATAATATATAATATAGAATCTTTGTATTTATTATATTCCAATTGCGTGAGAACACAGCGATTTGCAGCTAGATCTGCATTTTTACTCTCACTCAGCACATGTTTTTAATATATTTCGCTAGTTGTTAGATATATTATTTTTAATGCATACTAATAAAATGTTATTTTAATTCCAATACCCCGGAGTGCCTCTTAACATACTTTCTTTTCTTCTGGTTCTGCAAATACAAGTATGTCAGTATTTACTTTATCACACGTGCAAATAACAAAATTATTTTTTTTACTTTTAGGTGTTTAAGCTTGTAAATCAACAAGAAAGTTGTAATCCTGATGTCTTGGTGAATTTGGCTTGTACATATTTTTTTTTGGGAATGTATAAAGAGGCCGAGGAGGCAGCAAATAAAGGTAGGAGAGTCATTACTGCAGTAGATTGCATTATCATTATCTTTAACTGTAAATGAAACTTCCACCTTTTTGTAGTTATTTTTGTCTGTTGAATGTGTGAGTTTGACCCCAAGGATATATTCTTGCACATAACCCTCTCCTATATCTAACTGTTGTTTAGATGCACTGTAATGTACAGAGCATTGTTATGCATATTTTGTTGCTATCCAATAACGATTGTCGAATCTCGATTTGTGTTTCCAACGCACAAATATTTATTCTCAAAAAGTAGCAGAATAATTCATGCGAAATAATAATAAGTACAGCCGTTACTTATCGCAGGCGCTCTGGATCCAGTGAACAGTCATTCAGGTCTGAAGTCTGTGGTCAATGTGACTGAACACTAGATGAGAGCTACTGCTTATATGCAAAAAGAAATACAGTGAAACAATGCAGATGGTATGGCTTGCTTCTATTGGTCCAGGCTTCAGGAAGGTCCAGAGGGTTGCAGATCATAGGCTGGTTCAATCTAAGGAATCCAAAGGTGGGGGTCATCTCTCCAGGGGATGTGCTCTGTTCTTCCCGTCAAAACTCCAATTACAACCAGTCCATTAGCATTTTACAGTCAGCATCATATTAAAGCTTTATTCCCTAACATCAATAACTAGAGTATGCAATGTGCGATCTCTTCGCCGAATGCACCGGACAGCTGCTGATGTAAAGGGGATGTAAAGGGGATTAATATGATATCAGACATGACACATTTCCTTCAACCTGAACCATATGTATCACTAATATGCATATAGCTTATAATATTACACATAAACCCTACTATATTTCGACATAAAAAACTATGTGTTGCAACTACGATTAATGTGTACTATTTACAAATGTTTGTGTTGGTGCGAATGTATACAAAAGTGTAAAAACTGTTATTGCTACGTGTTGCGGCTGGATACGCCCTTCCACGCTGTAGCGTGCACTACGCATAATTTCAGACAAAGACAATCAAGTTTGCTCGATATAAATTGAAATGACTTTATCCAATTTGCTCACTTCGACAGCATCTATAAAGTACTATTTAGATCTAATTTACCTTCTTTCAAGGTGGGGCAGCTGTTTGCAGACCTCTGTGAATGCAAGACCATCACCGATGCTTCACAAATTGATGTTATTGGGTTTGAACTGTCTTGTGCAAATAGCTTTTTGCGCTACTTATTTCAAACTGCTGACATTGGCAGTACAGACATAGACAGAGGCTGGATAAGCTGATTCTCTGCTCACATAAATGAATCACTGTACTAGGGTTTGGGCATTCAGACTCCTGTCATCTCTTTCCCCCATTATCCACAGCCCTCACTGTGCAGTGCCCCTGGATAAGGTAAATGCTACTGTGTAGATACCGGGTTTATGTGGCCTAATTATACCAACTTCACGCTAGATGGCTAGGCAGGGGTGCTTACTATGCCAGGAAAGCCTACCCAGTACCTTCTACCTTCTAGGGTTCTTATAGTCACACAGGCAAATGCAGTTAGAAAAGTACAAGAGTACATTTATTGTAACAAAAACAGTCACTAGCGATACTATATACAAACAAAATATAAAGATTTCTTGTAGATGATTCAGCGCTAGCCTTACATTTCATCTCAGGATTATACTCCATATTGTTTCCAAAAAAGATCTAAAGATCTAAAAAAAAAAAAAAAAGGCACAAGATCCTGGCGTGATATTGCTTTTTCATAAAAATTGGTTTTATTTTATCACGCTAGCATCTTGTGTTTTTTGTCTTTTTTTTACATGTGTATGGGAAATATGAATAAAGATTTCATTATATATTATATTAAGATATCAAAATATAATAAGCACACATTTGAATATATCATTTATGTTTTGAGGTAAGAATAGCGCTGAATCCTCTCTAAGAAATCTTTATATCTTTGTTAAATTTATAGATATGTGTATCATCTAATTAGAGATTAATCTGGCTGCTTTTATGTTTGGAGCTCTAATAGTGCTAATATATTTAAGCTATATGCATACAGTAAACAAATGTCAGGCAGGCTTACAACATTATCTGCCCATTATCTACATTTAATTAGATACTGCATTAGCACTCTGGTGAGCTGGGGAACAATAACAGGACTATAAAAAGTACATGTTGTTCTATTCCACCTTTTGTAAGAAATGAGGGACAGGATGGTTAAGGTAATATCAGACTCTTTTCTTGGCAACGTTACACCCTAACATAACAGATAAGAAACCTAATCCATTTCCTCTCTGGATGAAATCTTTAAACAATTATCTTATTCAAACGCTTGAGACACATCTCCCTTACCATTACTAACTTCCCTTATTGCACACATAACTTGTTATGGAATCGTTATTTCACTACTGACAATGCACGCATGCACACTCGCAACATTTCAAAAAGCAAAATCAGGACACAAATAAGCACCTTAAGAGAATTTCATATTTGAATCTTAGGCTTTTAAAGGAGCACAAAGTTTTCTGGTGATTAACAAAGAAACCCACAGGGACTATCTGATGGACTATCTGGACACCTATAGGTGTTTGGAACAGCAGAAAACTACTGTTTTCATTGTGGCTGCGGCAGTGTTGTTGTCAGCCTGGGTGTGATCACATGAACTTCACTCACTTGCTCCTCAATCTGACACCTGTCTTGATTGGCTACTACTGCTTAAAATACCTGTCAGTTTCACTGAGCCTTTGCTGGTTATCATCATCATCACCATTTATTTATATACCGCAACTAATTCCACAGCGCTGTACGGAGAACTCGGTCACATCAGTCCCTGCCCCATTGGGGCTTACAGTCTAAATTCCCTAACACACACACACACACACACACACACACACAGACTAGGGTCAATTTGTTAGCATCCAATTAAACTACCACTATGTTTTTGGAGTGTGGGAGGAAACCGGAGCACCCGGAGGAAACCCACACAAACATGGGGAGAACATACAAACTCCTCACAGGTAAGGCCATGGTCGGGAATTGAACTCGTGACCCCAGTAATGTGAGGCAGAAGTGCTAACCACTTAGCCACCGTGATGCCCATCACGTTTCAACGCTTTATTCTCCGTGCTCCTGTTCCTGAGAATATTCTGCTCCTGTTTGATACTCTGTTTTGACCTCTGTCTGTGACCTGGTCACAGCCAGAGGTCTATACAGGATAGCTGCCTGGATAGACCTTTTGCTTGTGACCCGACTACTTATATCGCTGTCTGGACCTATCCTTTTCCTGTTGTTTGACTTTGCCTTTCGTCTGTGAGACACCACCCAGCCGCAGGATCGTGATGCCCGCTACCTGCTTCATCGGATTCATTTGTGTCAGCTGTGTTTCACCATTCAGATTGACAGCTCAATCTTGCTCCAGCACCTTCCCTTGTACTGTGTTGTTCCCCAGCTCTTTTCTCTACTCTACACTGCCAAACTGTTTTACTGGTGGAGTTTGGTGCTACAAACCATTGCAACTCAGTATATTCTGGTCCAGGTGCATCCTGCTTACATGTTGCCATAGAGATCTCTGCTCTGAATTGATTTGAGTTGGAGTTGGTTTTGAGTTGAATTTGTCCAGAGCTGTCCACAGATACCGAATATGTGAAGGTTGCTATTTAATTTGGAATGATGATTTGAGGCCCTTGACTACATGGTCTGGTGTGGAAATAGTAAGAGCCACTGATTTTGCATAATTTATTTTAAATTAGATAAATTACCAAACTTTTAAAACGCCAACATTGGGTTTGGGAGTGTTGTAACTGGATTTGTAATTACAGCCAGTAGGTAATTAGCAAATAGCGCTAGACCAGTGGTTCCCAAACTTTTTCTAGTTCGCGGCACCCTTAGAGTCTCCATAATTTTTTCAAGGCACCCCTCCAAAATTATTACAGAGCAGTCCCGTTTTATAAGTAGTTGGATAAAAATAACGTAATAAATATTTAGGTCAGGACAGAAATACTTAGTAAGTTGTTTGCAAAAATAATACACATAACTCCAAGGGAAAATAATATTTTTAACTTTTTTTTTTTTTTTTTCAATTATATTTCTGTCAAAGAATAATTTACAGCTAATCTTCAGAGGAATAAGATCAAACAAAATAAAACAACATGTACAAAAATCATTACACTGTGACCATTCATCTTCACACTGTGTGCCCTCCTTCATCCACACACTATGTGCACTCCTTCATCCACACACTGCGTGCCCTCCTTCATCCACACACTGCGTGCCCTCCTTCATCCACACACTGCGTGCCCTCCTTCATCCACACACTGCGTGCCCTCCTTCATCCACACACTGCGTGCCCTCCTTCATCCACACACTGCGTGCCCTCCTTCATCCACACACTGCGTGCCCTCCTTCATCCACACACTGCGTGCCCTCCTTCATCCACACACTGCGTGCCCTCCTTCATCCACACACTCTGTGCCCTCCTTCATCCACACACTGCGTGCCCTCCTTCATCCACACACTCTGTGCCCTCCTTCATCCACACACTGCGTGCCCTCCTTCATCCACACACTCTGTGCCCTCCTTTATCCACACACTCTGTGCCCTTCTTTATCCACACACCCTGTGCCCTCCTTCAACAATAAAGTTGGAAGATACAAGGGTTTTTCCCCCTTCTACCTGACACACTTTCTTATGCAGCTGTGTCTGTGATTTGCTGTGATGACAAAGAACCCCCTTAAAATATTGGTGGTTGGATGCACCACTAGGCGAGCAACGGTGGTGCCGAAAGATCAAAACTTGCGATGAACATCTTTAGGTCGCTAAATGACTTCAACGGTGAAGTCTGAGAGTCGTCACTTGGTTGCACGGCTCCACGGCTGGTGCCAATGCTGGGTTCTGGTTGTTATCAAGGAGACACTTTAGGCTGGGAACGGTCCGATTGAGTCGAGAAATGCAGGTCTGGAGGCAGAATAGGACCCTCTGCATGGCACCAGTTAATGGCTTGGCAGAGACCAACTTAGTGCCCCTTGGGAAATCTTGTTTTGAGATGGTCCAATATCGGGATACCGCCCAATAGGAACACGTGAGCCCAAGCTATTAGGCCTGTGGGGTGATGTAGGCCTCAAGCGGATATGTGGCCTTCTGGTGATGATCGGGCTCAGAAGTGAATTTTTGAGAATCCCTGTGGTACAGAGTGTGGAAACTATCATAATACTTTTGGGAAAAAGGAATCCCTGATAGTGGACGATTTATATCAGTCTGGTGAGGAGCTGTAAGAAAAGTATTTACTTATTATGGCCGCTAATCTATGCCCTCCACTTTACAAAAGGATTATTACTGCAATGTCGCTTTGCACAAAATCAGTTTACATCTGCTAGTGAATAGTACATCTTTACATATAAATGCATTTAAGATTTGAACATTTAATATTCCTACCTAACACTTGAAATCGTACAATATTATACATAACAGATATAATAGCGTTGCAGTTTAAGATATATTGAATGTATATGTTCTTATTAACTGCTTGAATACTTGCTTTTTCCTTAGCACAGTCCCTGAACTGAGCTCTATAAGAAAATGTTTTAGGAAATGCTTCATTACATGATCCAGTTATAACAGGCATATGTGAGCATACTGTATATGCTTCTGTACATATCTTGCAAATATATTTTTACAGTTTTTTTTCTAATTTATTATTTTATTTCTTTTTTAGGACCCAAAAGTCGCCTGCAGAATCGCTTGCTCTTCCACTTGGCCCACAAGGTATAAAATACTATCTGATAAAACCTGTATGGGTTTCATGGGCACAAATTAATTAACTTAAAACAAGTTTTCATTGGTTAGTATATGTAAAATTGTAGCAGACCCTAAAAGTTATTTACTAATCGTGAAACATACACACGTGCAGATAATTTCATTTTGCATGATTGTGCCTATGTGACTTCTTCTCCAAACGGTTTCTGTGGCCATTTCTGGGGTTGCAGTCTTACATAAGAATATACTGTTTGTCTTTGTTTTAGGGGACACTGCGATACATTGGAGTAGTGGCACTTTAACATTCGAACATTTTGAATGGCTTGCTACTCCCTTGGGAAGCATCCTCAGTTTTTTCAAAGTTCCCTCTGGAGTAGGGTGTTTTTTTACTTCAAGGGTTTCTTGCTAGCTATTTACTTATTTATTTATTTATTTTCACTTTTTTTTTTTTTTCTCTGTATTAATAAGATTAGGGATGACTCCAAAGGGCTTGGTGGCTGCCTTCACCCTGGGTCCCTAATAGGGGTAGAGTAGCGTATAATGGTCTGTTAATATCTGTTAAAGATTGTCACGAACAGCACTCACCTGAGTCTGTGTGATACATATGTGACACAGGGTTAACCAAACAACAACCACCTGGTCTGTCTAAAATGATTAAATCCTTCCCTATCTATGCCACACACTAGCTTTGCGATACTAATTACCACCACCAAGGTTTTTTCGGACAAGAGCTGACACTCTTATTTAGGAAGCCTTCAGGTTCTCCCTAGCATTAATCTAACACAATTTACTTTAATTAGAGCTCACATAAACCACAAGGTTTGCACAGTTTCAATTAGGTAGCGTCTGGACCAAACTGTCGCGTGAATTCGTAAGAACACAGAGACTAGAACTTATTAAGTGTAATTTAATATGGAAAATACATCCACAATGCTTAAGATAAAAAGATAATAAAAGACATACAAATATAGTGCAATTGTTTCTTATAAAATAAAAAGGATAAAACACAGAATTGATACCTCACTTAGAATCAAGTTTCTGGTGCTCAAATGCTTTCACATTTGTGTCCTGCCATAGATGGTATAAGGTGCTACCCTTATCTACCAGCCCCCTCTGGGTAGTTTACCATACACAAAACCCATTGATCTAACAGCTTCTAAGAGAACCATGTCACACTATTTCTAGGAAGTAATTCACAAACATATATTTGCAGATTTATGCCTAAAAATTAGCTTGCACATGACACCTCCCCCGTTCTAGAGGGTGTCATATTTTAAAACTGAATTCCTTTTGTCTATACAGTATTACATATAGGCTATATTAGCCCATGGCCTCATTGAGCCAGACCACATTCTGAGCGATACATAAAAGTCTATTCACGTGTCACAAATAGTCTAGATCTCACCCCGGGAGTCCTTTGAACTGCCCCCAGGTGACACTTATATCTGTTCACACTGGGGTGTTCAAAGTAGGGATGTGCACCGGCGACTTTTGAGGTCTCGTGTTTTGTGTTTTGGATCCGGATTTTCATTATTTTTGGGGTTCGGATTTGTCTCGCAAAACACTTGACGAAAGGTCTCGGTTCGGATTTAAGGTTTTGGATTCGGATTTTTTTTGAAAAAAACATAAAAAGTTTAAAAATCAAGTTTTTGGGCTTATTTTCACTCCTACGCTATTATTAACCTCAATAACATTTAATAACAAGCATTTCCACTAATTTACAGTGTATTCTGAACACCTCAAAATATAGTTATTAGTCCAAAACGTTGCAACGAGGTATCTTTCTGGACTGTGTAGTGGAGTGGTCCCCACAATATAATAAGAAAACCATCAACTGGTATAAATCGCACCGAATAAAATACCTGGACTGCGTAGAGGAGTGGGTCACCACAATATATATTAAAAACCCTGAACTTGTATGATTCGCACCAATAAATGTATCTGGACTGCGTAGAGGAGTGTGTCACCACAATATATATAATAAGATAACCATCAACTTGTATGATTCGCACCAATAAATGTACCTGGACTGCGTAGAGGAGTGGGTCACCACAATATATATTAAAAACCCTGAACTTGTATGATTCGCACCAATAAATGTACCTGGACTGCGTAGAGGAGTGGGTCACCACAATATATATAATAAGAAAAGACTCAAGCTTTCAAGTGTAGTGTTTATAAAATATAAACAACAATACAGTAGTTTTAGTCAGAGCACGTCAATACCTCTTGTTTTAAATTATGACAGGGCATTTTACTTTTGGTTTAATTTCTTGAATTTGTTTAAATTTGGTTTTACTTTTTGAACATGGCAAACGACTGTTGATTGGTCACATAATGCAAAAAAAAAAGTTCCAAGATGGAATTGTCCTTGGGCCCTCACACCCACCCTTATGTTGTTGAAATAGGACATGCACACTTTAACAAACCAATCATTTCAGCGACAGGGCCTACCAAACAACTTTGGCTGAAATGATTGGTTTGTTTGGGCCCCCACACCAAAAAAGCTATTCATCTCTCCCTGTACAGACTAAACAGGCTCTACTGAGGCAAGATGTCGTCCTCATCCTCAACCTCTGATTCCTCTCCCCCTACAGTGTGTACTTCCTCCTCATCACACATTATCAATTCGTCCCCGCTGGACTCCACAACCACAGGTCCCTCTGTACTATCTGGAGGGCAGTGCTGTACTTCATTGAGGAATTGATTATTCATTTTTATAAACATCATTATTTCAACGTTTTGAGGAAGCAACCTCCTTCGCCGCTCACTGACCAGGTTCCCCACTGCACTAAAAACTCTTTCCGAGTACACACTGGAGGGGGGACAACTCAGTTAAAAAATAGAGCCAGTTTGTACAGGGGCTTCCAAACTGCCTTTTGGAGTTCTACCACGTCACTACCTCTAGTTAATTTAGATTGCAAGGCTTGTAAATATAAATACTTTGAAGATAAAAAAAGCAGGCTGCACAGACTGTGGAGCTAGAAAGTGAAATTAAATGGACCACGTTACTTTGGTGGCTATCTATGCCCCCCCGCCCTACACTTGTAGTTGAATATAAATAAAGCAGCCTGCATAGACTGTAGAACTAGAAATTCAAATATACAAAGAAATGGACAAAGGCAGTTTGGAATCTGTCTGCATCAGATCCCCTCTCCACTAGGAGTAAAACAGAAAACTTTTCAGCCGTTATATAATCTAGAATATAAATAGAAATTGAGAAAGGCAATTTGGTATCTGTCTGCATCATAATCATCAACATCCTCCTCAGCGCCAGCTACATCAATATCCTCCTCCCAGTGTACAACATTCACACCTTCATTAGCCAAATCTGTAACTGGACTGTGGGTGATCCTTCCAGCATATGCAGAGGGCGTGCTGCAAATGGTGGATGGAGTCACCTCTTCCCGTACAGTGATGGGAAGGTCAGGGTTCACAACCAACAACACCCTTTGACTCGCCTTGGGGATTTGTGATGTCATCTGTTTATAAGGCAGAGTTCTTTGCTGTTTTGTTGTTGTTGCTGACAGCATAACTCTCTTAAATTTTTTGTAGGGGGGGGAGGAGGGCTTAGATCCTTGGGTGAAGCTGGACCACTAGTCATGAACACGGGCCAGGGCCTAAGCCGTTCCTTGCCACTACGTGTCGTAAATGGCATATTGCCAACTTTACGTTTCTCCTCAGATGATTTTAAGTTTCTCTTTTTGCTATTTTTTGAGAACTTGGGCTTTTTGGATTTTACATGCCCTGTACTAGGAGATTGGGCATCGGGCTTGCCAGACGACGTTGATGGCATTTCATCGTCTATGTCATGACTAGTGGCAGCAGCTTTAGCATTAGGAGGAAGTGGGTCTTGATCTTTCCCTACTTTATCCTCCAAATTTTGGTTTTCCATTATATGTAGCACAAGAGAGCGTACCCCTAAGCCACACACACTCGGCAAAGCCTTTAAAAATTATATGCGGCACAGGAGAGTAGCACTGGACTTATACTGCTGAATCAGTGAACTTTGTAATAGCAGTACCACTGGACTTATACACTGCTGAATCAGTGAACTTTGTAATAGCAGTACCACTGGACTTTTACTGCTGAATGTGTGAACTTGGTAATATTGCAGTTCCAATGGGCTTATATACTGCTGGATTGGCTTTGCAAATTTGGTTATAATTATTTTTTTTTTTAATTTTTAATTTTAATTTTTTATATAACTTTTTTTTTATTTTTTAAAAACTTGGGAATAATGGGGAAATAACTATGCCCTTAGAAGCACAGAGCACAGGACACAGCACCACTGGACTGAACAGGACACAGCGCAGGATCCAGCAGCACTACTGAACTCAGCAGGACAGAGCACAGGACACAGCACCACTGGACTGATACTGCAGAATGTGTGAACTTTGTAATATTGCAGAACCACTGGACTTTTACTGCTGAATGTGTGAACTTGGTAATATTGCAGTACCAATGGGCTTATACTGCAGGATTGGTTGTGCAAATTTTGTTGTAATTAAAAAAAAATGTAATTAGTTTTTTGTATTTTTTTTAAATAACTTTTTTTTTATTTTTTTAAACACTTTGGAATATTGGGGAAATAACTATGCCCTTAGAAGCACAGAGCACAGGACACAGCACCACTGGACTGAACAGGACACAGCACAGGACCCAGCAGCACCACTGACCTCAGAAGGACAGAGCACAGGACACAGCACCACTGGACTGAGCACAGCACAGCACAGAACTTAACTGAACAGCACAGAACTTAACTGAACAGCACGAGATATAGCAGGACAGAGGACCACCTAACACACCCTCCCTCTACCCTGATCAATGCCCGAGTGAAGATGGCGGCGACTAGCGGGAAATTTATAGGATCCGAGTATCGCGAGATCCGACAACGGGATTATGAGTCAGAGCCTCAGTTTCAGATTTGAATTTGGCGCCAATACCCGGATCTGTCTCGGATCCGACTCGGATCGGCAACGTTCGGGTGGGCTCGGATTTCATAAATCCGAGTGCGCTCATCTCTAGTGCAAAGCCATCAAACACATTTACATCCGACTCTGCGTCTTTAACTGTTACACTAACTTATCTATGGATTCATTTGATACAACCTATTTACACTGCAGTTATGAATTATCCGTTATAAATAACTGCAAGCTCTCTATGTTCACGACAAAGATAATATTGTGTACTTCTTTAACTGTCTTCATTTAATGAGTATGTGGGTTACCATTTAGTATAGTTAATTACCATTTTATTGTATCTAATTTTGTTATAATAGATGTGGTCTTATTTTATTGCAATATTGTCAGGTATATTTAGATTTGTGTATTTTACTGCCTTCATGTCTGAGAAGAGGACTTCGAAGCCTAAAGGGGCCGCTTGAAAAATCTGTGCAATACTATGCTTGTACCAAATGTAATGCTAAATTATCTTGTCCACAGTCTGACACCGATGCCCAGTGTGCAGTGTGTGAGGCAGTCATGTGATCAGTGTTCGCTCCCGACTGTGCAGACAGTCTTGGAGGAACCGATTTGGGCTAAAGAGGTAGGTGTTTCTTCTTCTCTCAATACACTACACATTCAGCTTTTACAGCCTGTACCATCCACTAGTGGTGCTACCCAGGCTGAGGCTGGTTTGACATTTACTCTGGCTGAGTCTACCCAGGTTCTGGCAAAGGCTGCTTCCTCGTTGGAACGCCTTCTGGCCGCCCCATACTGGATGTCTGGTTCCTGAAATGCTTCCGGTTCCCCTTTCAGAATGTGAGGCACTTTCAGATGAGGGTGAAGAATTGATTCCAGATTCTGAAAGGGAGGATCCTTATAGTGCGGCAGATACGTCCAAATTACAGGGTATGGAGAAATTAATGTTGAAAGTCAGACAAACCTTGGAATTTACTGAACCCGAGGATACAGTGTCTTCTGGCTTTTCCCTTTTTAAAGGGCAGAAGAAACAGACTATTTGTTTTCCTCAAAGCAATCATGGCTACAGCTTGGGTCAATAAGGCTATTCAGACCTTGGCGGAACAGCTTTCTAAAGGTTTACAAGAAAACCGACCAAGAGCTGAGTTGTTGACATTGGCTGACTGTTCAAGAAGCTTCTGACTTAGAACATCCTTAGATGCTGTTTCTGTAACTTCTCTCCATTCTGCCCTTATTATTGTAGCTAGGTGCTCTCTGTGGCCGGGTCTTGGTCAGCTGATGCAGACACCGGATGCATGCTGGAATCCCTACCTTTTGATGGTTTGGTTCAGTGCTGGAAAACAAGTTATTCAGGTTGCAACATGTGGGATAAGTTCCTTTCTATCTGTTACTAGTTCCAAACCTAAGTAGCCTAGATTTTCGTCCTTTCTTCCCTTTGGACGGTCAAAGACAGCCCCAATTAAGGGTCAATACTCCTCCTCCAGGAGAGATTTCCATAGGGCCCGGGGCTCTGGCAGACGCAGAGCTTTCAAACCTTCAAGTAAGACTTATGTACAATGGGAAATCTTGCCTCAATTCTGTGTTCGGGGCCCATCTACTAAGATTGGAGGGCCAGTGGCGAGCGTCAACCTCAGATACCTGGGTTCGGGGGATTGTGATTAGAGGCTATGTCATAGACCTCGTAACTTTCCCCCTGCAAAGATTCTTAACCTCTTGATACCCTATGAAGGCAGACCTGTGGTGGACTCTACAGAAGGCTATCCAAAAACTCCTAGCCTCAGGTGTTATTGTACCAGTTCCGTGTCCAGATCGAGGTTTGCGGTTAAACGCCAACCTTTTTCTGGTTTCAAACCCAGACGGATCTTTTCATCCAATATTATGCTCAGCAAGCAGGATCGGGATTCGCATGGAGTTTTTGAGATCTGTGATCGCAGGTATGGAACAGAGAGAGTTTCTGGCGTCCCTAGATATCAAGGACGCTTACCTCCATGTTTCCATATGTCTACTTCGCTTTGCGGTCAGAGAAGAACATCAGTATCAATTCGGTTGGGTTCTAAATCTTCACAAATTGTCCTTGACACCTGCTCAAAGAATGCGTTTCTTGGGTCTCAAGTTTGACATAGTGAGTGCGTCAGAAAGTGTTTCTCCCGGAAGACAAGGTTCTTTTACTTCAGCAAAAGACCCCAGGGGGTAAATGTATGAACCTCCGGATTCTTCAACTCCGGCGAGTTCAGCGTCTTCAGTGCTTAAATTTAAAGCGGCGCTGCCTTGTAAAGGGAAGTCTCCCTTTACAAGGCAGCGCCGCTTTAAATTTAAGCGCTGAAGACGCTGAACTCGCCAGAGTTGAAGAATCCGGAGGTTAATACATTTACCCCCATGTCTCTTCTGGCTATATTGTCAACAGCCACATGTCACACTCTCATGTGGTTGTTGACCAGAGAGAATCTAGTGAGGGTGGGTCCTTTCAATCTTGGAAGTGGACCTTGGTCACAACAGACTGTTTGGGGTGCGTTCATTGGTTACCTCTGTTTCAGGGCTTTCGATCTCTACAGGAGTCTTGCTTACTCATCAATATGCTGGAACTCCGTGCAATATTCAGAGCACTTGCTCAGGGTCAGACGTTTCTGGTGAGTCGGCCCCTGAAAATCCAAACACACAACGCTACGACAGTAGTCTACCTAAATTATCATGGTGGTACCCGCAGTGCCATGAGGATGCGGGAAACTTCACAAATCATGACCTGGGCAGAATAACATGTTCCTATGATATTGGCCATATTCATCCCTGGAGTGTAGCACTGATAGGCTGATTACCTCTGCCGCAACAGGATCCACCTGGGGAATGAATCCTTCATGCGGAGGTCTTTGTAATTTTGGTTCAACATCGGGGTCAGCCAGAGATATGTCTGAACTTTAAGGTCTCTTTCTTTTGCTCGAAGTCCAGAGATCCGATGGTGGGGTACATGGATGCCATGACGATTCAGTGGTAGTTTTGTATACCTGTTTCCTCCATTTCCCATGCTTCCAAGGGTGCTAAAGAAACTCAAAAGTGAAGGGGTTTCCTTTGTACATATGCCTGAGATCTTAATCTGGTGCTCAGGACTCTTACTAAGGAACTCATCGAGCCTATGGATTCAATTGATCTCCGATACCTTAACTGGAAGGTGGTGTTTTTACTGGACATTTATTCTGCTCATCATGTGTCTGAGCTGGGGTGCTGTGCTGCAACCCCCACCTTTCTGGTATTTCACTCTGATCGAACAGTACTTTGCATTATTACTCATACTCATTTATGCTGAAGGTGGTGTCTCAGTTTCACTTAAACCAGGAGACTGTCATTACAACTTTTTGTTCTCCATCTTCGTTTTCTGATGCCTCCTAGTATCTACTGGACGTGGTCTGAGTCCTCAGGTGCTATGTCGACAATACTGTTTTCGTTCATAAGGCAAATTACCTTTTTACTTTCTTTAATGCCCACAAGCGGGGTTGGCCAGCATCTAAGCAATCCATTGCTCGTTGATTTACGTCCACCATTCGCTTGGCTTATATTCGGGCGTACGGTGGGTTTGAAGACTCATTCCACCAGGGCTGAAGGTGCTTCGTGGGTGTTGCGTGACAATGCTTTGGCTGAGCAGTTGTGTTGGGCTGCAACGTGATCGTCCGTCCACACTCTTTCCAAATTCTACAAGTTACAGGGCTTTGCAACTCAGGATGCTAGTTTTGGGCGCAAGGTGTTAATTAAGTACAGCTGTTCCAGAGCAGTCCCTCCATTAGGGGCAGCTTTGATATGTCCCCAATATATTGCAGTGTCCCCTAGTGTCAGTAAAGCGTCTAGAGGATTTTTTTTACTCACCCTCCATTTCTCTGAGTCCATTTGGGGATACTGCATGCTTTCTCCTTGCTCTGGATGTTTGTTGTTGGCTAGTCATTTTGCGTTAGTTATTTTTACAGCTTGTTGGCCCTCTCTTCTGGGCTTTATGAAAACTTAGGCTGGCTCCCGGAGGTGGGGCATAGTAGGGGATGAGATAGCCATTCAATATGTTTGAATGTTAAAGTGCCGGTTCTCCAGATCAGCCTACTATACCAAATGCATTGCAGTGTCCCCCCCAATGGAGTCAGAAACAGATTTTAAGGTGAGTAAAAATTCCTCTTATAGATATATAATATAGATAAAAGGATGACGAATATATAGTCTACTATTATTGTATGACTTAAATACATTACAGTGACAAGTGGTCATAACCCCAAATGAATAATATTAAGACTTATCTGAAAACATTGGTGAGTATCTTCTTCTCAGGTATCCTAATCTTCTAGGTTATTTACTGGTGTGATGTTTTCAAGTTACACAACTACACTACTCTATATTTTTCTATAGAATTTTTTAAACTGGATTAAAAGTAGGAACTCTGGAAGCCTGCCATCCTTGAATTATGAGGAAGTGATTTTTACCCTGTGGCGTGCAATAAGGGCACACATTTATTCCCTTACTGTGTCTCACAAGGTGGATGTTTTTATTCACCTGCACTAATTCAGAACCTGTAACACTTAACATTTTATTTTATATATAAGTAAATATTATTTCTCCATCATCCAATGGAGACACTTGACCTTGGTTATGTGGAGCACCATCCAGGACTTTTCCTCCCCAATTATATCCCCACCCTGCTTGAAAATCAGTTTTCTTTTTAACGTTGAACTATGCTGCCACAGGCAGTGCTTGTTATATTATTTAATTTATTTTTTATTTTCCTTTTCAATCTTCAACTGTGTGGTGGTCAGTGGCAGTCAGACAGCCTTCGAGGCTATAAGGAGTGAGCTAAGGAGGTGCCATTCCATTACCTTCTCCTGCTGCCCCCCTCGCTCCATGTGAGGGACAGGCTCCTTGGGAGGAATTAATCACTGCCAATACAGTTAGTGACTGGAAATCCCGTGTTGCTGGAGCCATCAGACAATGAGTCACAGCAGGCACCGGCCCTTACACCAAAGTTGTGGTTCAGATGAGCTAATCTGCCAGTACCTCCTCCTTGGTGTTCTTTTCCTAAAAGTGGAAAGCACGCCTAAATACACAGACGTTCAGACCTGCATCTCCATTTCTCCGCTTCTGTACCATTCTGCAGGATAGTATTTGAGGTAGGGATTTGTTTCTTCAGTGTGTGTTAGTCTGTTTTGTCTGTTTTTGTAGGTTTATTCTCTCTTTTCTTGTGCACTACAGCTATCCCTCACCCCATCCTTTACTGTCTGATAAAGGGAGAGGGTGGCGCACATTATTATTATTATTATTATTATTTTACATGAAAATGTCAAGCTATAGGCTTGAGGCATTTGAATATCTGTTAACTTTGCTCATTATGGCTAGAATTTCAGCCTCATGGGTCCTTGCGCACCATACGCGTTGGCCTAAGGCCTCTCAAATCCATAAATATTTGGAGGGTAATGTCTTATTTGGTCTGGGACTGGATAAGATTATTAGCAAAGCCACAGGGCAAAAGCATTCTTTTATGCCCATTAATGTATCAAAAGCTAAGGATAAAAGGTATTGGTCCTTTTGCGCCTTAGGAAAAGCAAGTGTGTTAAGGCACATTCCTTAGGTAGGTCATGTGATCAGGAGGTTTGTTTTCCAAACCTCACCTCATTTGGCTCTCCTGGTTGTATTATACCTCTTCTTCTCCTGTACATCTGTGCTGGCGATCTGTGTTTGTTCTGACCCTTTGTGCTGTACCTGTGCTTAGTGTGTGCCTCTCTGTTTTGACCTGCACTGTGATTTGGATCTTGCTTCTCTGATTGTTTACTGGACTTGGCTATTACTTCTAACATACTATTCCATATGGTGTTCAGGTTTTCCTATTCCATCCAACAGTGTTCTGTCCATCTTTAACCCAGCAGTACCCAGAGATAATAAGTCCTTATTACTACAAGTCGAGCCCTGTTGGAAACCGAGTATTCACAATCAGCAAAAAAGGGGGCTGCTATAGGTGAAGTCCTCTTTAAGTGATTCTAGGGATATCATCATCTCAACAGTTATTGCCTTAACAAAGTGGTCCAACTTTAGGAAGACAATGCTGCGCTACCTTGAGTACAACAGAGCGGAAAGAAGCTAGTCTGCTAAGCCACCAGCTTCAAGACACTCAGAAAACAGTTGGCATGACAGGCAGTCATGGTAGGAGCCCATCTAATTCTCTTTCAGGATCAGTGGTTCCGTTCCATTTCATTTCCTGGGTGAGAGGAATCGTAGATCTGAGACGTATAGATCTCCTCAAATACCCAACCAGAGGTTTTTCACCACAAGTCAAAACAAGACGTCTATATCTGCAGGAAGCCAGTCATTAATCAATAAAACAGACTGTTCTTTTCGTCCCATTTAAAACCTCAACATTTTAAACCAACTTGTAGATAGGTTCAATATGGCATCTTTAAGGTCTGTCATAAGCAGCATGTCTCCATGGACATCTTGGATACATACTTGCATGTTCGGATCTGGGAAAGCCACCAATGCTTTCTCAGATTTGCATAACTTCCAATTTCATGCTCTACCTTTTGACTTGGCTACACCGCTGAGGGTATCATGAAGATCATGGCATTTATGGCTGTTTTTCACCACAGGTGGTTTTACAGTGTCACTGTTTTTGCATCTAATGATGCTAGTTTTAGACAGAAGGTGTTTTGCATTGCATTTTGTGAGCCTACATAGAAACAGCTTTGGGATGTCTGCCAACTTCCAATATACTCCATAGAATTATAGAGAAAGCAGGATTTTTATTTTTATGTTACTTTACGCTTGAGTTTTTCTGTTTAAATTTTGAAGTTTAATGTTTTTAGGAAGTGTGATTTTCATTTTGCTTGTGTTCTTCTCTGTTCTGTCGTAAAAGACTTGGTTAGAAAATAATGGCATTCCCTTTAGTGTGGGAATATAAAGGGGAGAAGTTTCAAACATAGTGCAGATTTTAAACTAAGTGCCAGACTCCTGGCCGAGACTTTAGATCGCCAAGGATAAAAATCCTGGTGTGTGTGACTAAATAATTTTGTTCTATACAATAGTTTAACGATGAGAAGAAGCTGATGGTCTTTCACCAGAACTTACAAGACATTATTGAGGATCAACTGAGCCTGGCATCCATACACTACATGAGATCACACTATCAGGAAGCGATCGATATCTACAAGAGAATATTGCTAGAAAACAGGTACAGGCAAGTGTGTTAATATGTATGCTGCATTTGTTCATTAAGTTTGTGTGTATGTATGTGTGTGTGTGTGTGTGTGTGTGTGTGTGTGTGTGTGTATATATATATATATATATATATATATATATATATATATATATATATATATATATATCTATCTCATAATGATATTTATGATCGCCACACATCTCACCCCCCCTGGACCTCAGAAAAGCAGCCATAAACACTGTGATCTTCATGATACCCTCTGTAGTCAAAAGGTAGAGCATGAAATTGGAAGTTATGTGAATCTGAAGTCTGCAGCGGAATGGGGAAAGCTGCCTTCAGAGTTAATTCCCACGCAGTCTTTACCATAGCATACAAACACGCAGGTGCACCGTATGGGTGTTATTGATTTGTAGTCTATGATTGATTTGCAGTGTTTGGGTGGGGGTTAAAAGACTGTGCTGCTTGTTTTATGTTTGTGACTTCTGCTTAACTAGTTGGGTAGTTATGAGAGAGCTGGAGTATTTTTAGTTAGCATTAGGGTCACCAGGAGGTGTAAGCAAAGGATATTGCTTGTTTGTGTCATCCTGACAAGAAGTGTTGCCGTTTATTGTGATGCAAACAATAAATGTACGTTTGATTTACAACAAGAAGTTGTCTGTGTTCTAATGTCTACAGGGTTCCTGTCTGATATATATCTCTTTTTTCTCTCTTTGTCTCTTCTCTCTCTCTCTCTTTTTTTTTTTCTTCATATAATGGCAAAGAAAGCTTTCTCATTCAAATGTTTAAAATGCAGATCTGCAGCCAATTTTCATCAGAACCATAATTTTATTTAAAATCCACCTTCAGACATGCTCCCACAGTTTGTGATCCTTATCTAGTGGGAAAAAGGGGGGGGGGTACCTATCGCACCAGTGAATGAGAGCAATAAACCCACTAATTCACTATTAAACAAATCTAATCCTATCTATAATGTTATAGAGAGTGGTAAGGTGTACTGGAGCTCTCAAATTTGCTAGGTAAAGATATCATGGAACATGTGTTAAAACTTAACTTTTATTGTTTTAATTAATAAACCAGCGATATATAAAAATATATGCGCAATAAAAACCAAACAATGTGTAGGTTAAAATCAGCTGGATGCACCAAATGCCATATAATCAATATAGTTTGGGGAGTATTATATATAGAAAGGACACATATTTCTTATAAGGTAAGTAAAATATTCTCATATGTATCAATTCGATTCCTACAGAAAAATTGTCCAAATTAAGAGTCCATATACCATGTCTGTTATTGGATGATAGCAGTAGGCTAATGTATGGAGATAGCAGAGCCCAATATTCCTAGCTAGCCTGCTAATTCACAGTTATTGCCTCTGTCAGTGAAAATAAAGGGAGGTGATTTGCTGCCTACCTATTATTTGCTCCAAACTATCTTTGTCTTTAATAGAGCAAAGTGGCAATTCTTGTAACCCCTAATTATTGGTGGATCAGCAGGTGCATGCAGCGAGACGCTGACGCGCGTTTCGCTGTGTGTGCTTATTCTCCCACAGTTACCAGACCCATTTGACAGTCAGGTGGGAGCACCTCACTGGAGCACTGAGCGTTACATTTATGACAGTGTTCTGTGTCCCTTAAATGTCAAATTACCATGATCTTTCTGGGAGACCATTCAAACTGGCAGGTATTTCAGAAGAAGGAAATTAATGTGCCACTTGCTTTGCTAATCATTAAGTTATTCAATTGTGTGTATATACTAGGTAATAGTACAGTATTAAGAGAGCAGGTTCCCCAATTTCTTTTTTTTTCCAGAACTTTATATTTTTCAAAAACAAATATAACAATTGCCAATTACAATGATGATGGCAAACAAATTGGCAAATAAACAAACCATTACGTGAGAAAAAGGTACAAGAAAGGAGACCCTTCTATACAGAATAGAGCAGTAAATGTAATGTCAAGAGCCTGAGCATATGATGTACTTGTGTATGACTGTCTCTAGTAGAGAGAGCTTAATCTGATGTGTATGGATGCAATGTGGGAAGGGGTAGGATAAGGAAAGAGAGCAGAGAGGGGAATTTTGAGCAAGTCCCCCGTGAATTTGTGTTGTTAAAAAAGCAGAAGCACTTGTATCCAGTAGGGGTCAAGTTAGCTTATGTAACTGGTTGCCTACAGAGCTAACATTGCAGTAAGAGGTCTAATGAACCTTGGGACAGGTATCCATGAGGGGATTGGCTGTTTATAAATGAACCAATCACACCTGACGTTTGTGTATTTTTGAGACGTATTACTTAAGTATGCAGAGATTTTCCAGATACCAAATTTTGTTGAGAAGCTGTTGTCGGGAAGGGGGTTCTGGACGCTTCCAGTGTCTAGCATCCAAGCATCTGACTGCATTGTGGATTTGGAAAGGATGTGTGGGGGAGAGTTCAGTGTAAGGAGTACATTATCAATGAATAAGCACACTGTATACACATCCCGACCTGCACATCTTAAATATCTGAGAATGGGTGGATTCTTACTGCCAGGGGCTCAATAACTAGAGGTGACAATTAGCTCCCCTGTCTCGTGCCAATAGTAATGGTAAAAGATCTGGGTAAAACACCATTTACCGAGACCCAGTCCAATGGAGATGAATATAGAGTTCGAATTCCATGGAGGAAGTATCCTCCAAAATCAAACTTCCTCAGGGGTTACATCATAAAGGACCAACTAGTATGGTCAAATGCTTTCTCTGCATCGAGAGATGGCACCAGGGCCAGAGTTTTCTTTGAGTTGATGGAGTGGATATGGCTAATGGCCCATCTGGTGTTATCACAGACTTGCCTCCTAAATATGAAACCCACTTGATCATTGTGGATCAATTGAGGTAATACTGTGTTAAGACGTTCTGCGAGGATGTCCGTGAAATGGATCAGTAGTGGGCACATTTTGATTTGACATTACCCTCCATTGGGATGACGTGATTCTGGATTCTAGGGTCTCTTTTGAAAAGGAAGCTCCTTTCAGTACACTGTTGTGCAATGGTGCAAGTTGGGCCAAGAGGAATGTGTTGAATATCTTGTAGTCTCGCAAACATTTTTACCCAGAATTAAATGTAGTTTCTATTCCTGTAATGGATCTCTTACTGGCTGTTAGAAATGATTGAAGACATAGAAATGTAACATGTTCTTTCCGAATAAAAGCACTTTAAGTAACCCTGATAATTTTTGCGTTGTGTGGTATATTTAAACGTTTTAATTGTTTATTTTTGTTTGTTTACAGGGATTTCCTTGCTCTGAATGTCTATGTTGCTCTTTGCTACTACAAACTTGATTATTATGATGTATCTCAGGAGGTCCTTGCCGTATATTTACAGCAGGTTCCTGACAGCACCATTGCTCTGAATCTCAAGGCCTGCAATCATTTTCGTCTCTACAATGGAAAAGCAGCTGAAGTAAGCATACACATGCTTTATCCCTTGCTCTAAGCAGGATAAGCTGAATTTGCCAAGTTTTTAGTATCTATTTATATGGCATTTTACATAAAATATCATATCCAAAGGACTTTTTCTTTTGATTTGTAGATAAAAAAATATAGTATTAATGTTCGCTCATGAATACTCACAGAAAGTTCACTTATGACATTAAAACAATATGTGGCTACAATTAGTACTATAAAAACTCTTTAAGCAATATAAACCTTATAAACCCACGATGGATAGTCGATTAAGTTAATATATTTGTAACTTGCATACCAATTGTTTGTAAACTTTATTATTGTTCATGTGATCGTTCCACAGGCATTGATTCACTTGTTGTGGACTACCTATTAATGATGTCAGGGGAGTCACCAGTAGGCAAGAGATATTTATTGCGTTTGATCTTAGAACGTTAATTCTGTGTAGTGATTTTCTTTAGTGTTATCTGACGTTTGTGCTCAAAGAAGTATGTTCATTAAAAATGACTAGAAAAACATAGGTGAAAGGTAAAAAAGTGGGTAAATAATTTTATATATTTGAGTAAAAAAAAATTGTTTTAGTGAATGAAGTAAGATTGGTAATGGTATAATGGTGATAAGAAGGTGTGTAAAATTAAAAGTGGCAGTAAAATTATCAATTTCATGGTAACAGATGCTAGTAGTCTTCCAAACAAAAGAGATACGGCAGAAAAACAAGAATCTTTGAGATGGTCAAAGCTGGATTTGGACTTGGCTATGTGCACTTGAGTTTGGCTCGACCCTACTTTAAATTGACTACGTCAAAATGCCCCATTCGCTCCCAGAAATCGTAGGACGTAGTAAGTGTCCTTTGCATTCGAACACAGCGGACAGGGCTGTGTTCAGACGTATCTCTCGGTTCTGGGCATGTGTAGAGTGATTTTGAGTATGATACGCTCAAAAAACAGCAGATACGTGCCTTAATGAATCAGGCCCAAAATGTTATTTAATCCACTGTTGGATATCTATTGAGAAACCAATAAACAAATACACATTCATAATGTTGTAAGTAAAACTTGTGCGGCAATTGTGGGCAGCACAGTGGCTTAGTGGTTAGCACTTCTACCTCACAGCACTGGGGTCATGAGTTCGATTCCCCACTATGGCCTTATCTGTGTGGAGTTTGTATGTTCTCCCAGTGTTTGCTTGGGTTTCCTCCAGGTGCTCCGGTTTCTTCCTACAATCCAAAAGCATACTAATAGGTTAATTGACTGCTGTTAATTTTGACCTTAGTCTCTCTGTTTATGTGTGTGTTTGTTAGGGAATTTATACAGTAAGCTGCAATGGGGCAGGGACTGATGTGAGTTCTTTGTACACCGCTGCGGAGTTAGTGGCGCTATATAAAATTTAATTAACTTGAATTTTCAATGAATCTGTGTGTAATTCAAGCAATGGTGTTTCATTATTCAAAAGGTTGTCCTCCGGGCCACAGTGAGGTTAAAAAATAAAAATAGTGCACTTTCTAGAATGGTAAATTTCTATGGGAATATGTGCTATTTTTTCAATCACACAATCAAATATTAAGCCTTCAGAGATCACTTGTGTAAATTATGTTTATTCTATAATAAAGAATATAATTTCCCCCTTTGTCTGTATACACAAAAACATTCAGCTTTATCTTACTATTCTGCAATTATTTTTCCTACTTTATCATTAAGTGCCAACATATTATAATATTAAAATAGTGTGTTACCACATAAAAAGGTTTTAAGACCAAGGGGGAGGTTTACCAAAAATTGTATTTGGTGGCAGTTTTAAAATGCCATTCATCACCGGCGGTTTAGTGCTCCAAACCATCGCATTTACTATAAGATGGTTTTAAGCTGTGATGTAAAATGCCTGCTGATGTGTGGTGAATTGAAAATATCAAAACTTCCGGTGGTTTAGTCAAATACCTGCTTCTGATTGGCTTGATAGCTCAAACATGCTTTTTGAGCTATTTTGCCATTCAGAACATAGGAGGAAGTACCACTGAAATATAAATTATGGGGGCAATCATTATTGATTTAAGGGGCACAATTAGTTTATAATAATATCTTTATAAACTATGCTTATGGGGCAAATTTTATTTTACAACACTATTATCCCCTTAATATAATATAATGAATTATTATATCATTGGGGCATGATAATAAAAAAAATACCATACAACCCACCTAATTGTTTTAGCAGTTTGCCATATAGCAAATCTGGCTGTTTATATTTTGGTCATGTTAAAAATCGGGATGGCTATTTGTAAAATGGTGGTTTATAAAACTGTTTTTCAGCCTTTTAACTGACGTTTGGCCTCTAATAACATTGCAGAAATGCTGGCAGTTACAGCAAACTGCCATTTAGTAAATCTAGCCCCAATAGTTAGTTGCAGTCAGAACACTCTGGAGTTTTCAAAGTCTTAATGAACTCTGGAGTTTCTTTTCTCAGTCTGCAGATCTTAATCATTACTGTTCCAAATTTAATGAACTTCACGCCCGCTTCTTCAGTAAATGAATCAACTAAATTTAAATTGAAGATCACTAATACATGATAATTGAATGCATGATTTTGAAATGAGCACCTATTCCTTTAGAATTCAGTTTACCAATATACAAAATGCAATGTCTGTTTTTTTTTGTTTGTTTTGTTTTTTTCACTGTGGCTATGAGGAAAACTTTGTATTGAATAGGATTTTACTTGACGTTTATACACTGGGTTCATTATAGGTGCGCATCTCTTTATCAAATATGCATTGTTTGTTTACAAAAGCGCAATAAAAACTTTTTTCTTTATATATTATACAAATTGAAAGGGCAACAAAGAAAAATGAGGTCCTCCGCATGGTCGATTTTTATTGAATGTGTACTCTTAAATAAGGGCACAGATATGAGATGGGTATGTTTTAAATAAATACTTTAAATAAAAGTTGCAAGTACATAAAGTATGGCAACAACATTTCTAAGAACTAAAAGAAGCCAATGCAATCAAATAAATAAGTAGTGGCAGTGTTAAGGGGTCTTTAAAGTGTTACAAATAGATAGGAATGAAAAGTATTTAATTTAGAATTGCAAGTATTATAGTAAAATATTTAAAAAAAGGAAATTCTGATATTAAAGATTAAAACTGAAAACCATAATTTTAAAGATAGCAAGTGTAATCCCAAAACCTATTTCAAGTACAAAATAAAACTCATAATATGTTGGCACTTAATGATAAAGTAGGAAAAATAATTGCAGTATAGTAAAATAAAGCTGAATGTTTTTGTTAATACAGACAAAGGGGGGAATTCAGATAACGCGGCCTGCGCACTATTACTGTTAGTATGGTAATTTTAATGCAGATTTCTGCTCGCGACTCTCAGAACTGCAAACAAAAATCAGCATTGAAATTACCGTACTAACGGTAATAGTGTGCATTATTACCGTAGTAACGGTGTGTGGGCCGTTTTGTTAAATGGAGTAAAATTGGGGGAAACTGAGATGGAAAAGGACTTGGGAATACTAGTTGCCTGAAAGCCAAGCAGCAGCACAGTACAAGGCAGCTGCTGTAAAGGTAAATAATATGCAGGGAGGCATGAAAAGGTGAATAATACATTTCATGCAAATATTGTATATAGTTAGAGACCTTTTAGAAAAACTAGGTTTCTTTACCCTGGAAGAACAGGTGCCTTAGAGATAATCTAATAAATATAGTGGAGTTCAGTACAGAGATTTGTCTAATGAATGAACAAGAGGACAAGGGATCATCAATTATGCAATAGAAGAAAGATGTTTTCAATATCCGTATAGAATGGGTTTCTTTACTGTAAGGGTGGTTATTCCTTACATATTGGTGGTGGTGCTGGCAAATTCACTTACAGAATTAAAAGTGTGATTGAATTCCTTCCTTACAAGAAATGCCACCAGTAGCTATAATGAGTGAAGGACATTATGATGGTTATTGATCCAGGGAATATATTCATTGCCATTCTTTGGGTCAGGAAGAAATTTTTTTTTCTGGCATCTGTCACACTGGGGATTTCGTTTTGATTTCAGCACATTTGAAATTTTTGCATGGCTTCAAATACCTATGTGCTTGTTTGTAAAGTAAGAAGAATCATTTGTCCTCTTTGCCCAGTTATATCTGTTTGTAATTTAAGTGACTCATGCCTTATTTTAAAAGTGTTCTTTGATGAACTGTACATAGTAATTATCATAGAGAAACAACATAACAAGTATTTTTATATGAGGTGATCCTAATAATGTATATGGGCATGTTTAATGGATAATTCTCCCTTAAAAACTAAAGAGAATGTAGCAGGAAGAAAATTAGAGATCTGGTTATGGTTATAGAATTGTGTCCCCATTCTTACCTATTCCCTTACCCAGTGCTGGATGCAATGTGACAAGTATGTAAGAGTTCAGGGGCATCTATCTCTGACCTCTGTCTAACAATGATTTGACATATCTCACATTGCCATCTCAAAGGTGCTGCGCCGCTGTCCATACCATAAAATCTGCTATATGGTGATATGTGATAGCAGACTATAGTGTAGTGTTCTAAATAGTAACCTAAAGTATGTTTAATGGTTAACCTGGAATAGTCATTGTTTTTATTTTATTTTTTGTCACAGGCAGAACTGAAAAGTTTAATGGACAGTGCTTCATCTTCATTTGAATTTGCCAAGGAGCTAATTAAACACAACCTTGTAAGTTGTCTCAGTGGAGTGTTGTGGAGTCTTGATTTTGTTCTTACTTACTTACACCTGATCGTAAAGTGCCTTTGAAATGATGGCTAAAATTTAACTAAAGCCTGAGTTGGCTTGTTAAAATGGTGCATAAAGATAGTGGTGGACCAGTGAACTGGAACTAGTGTGTCTGTGATATCCCCAGTGCTTTGTCTTTGAATAATTTAATTTAGTTCCTGGGCAGGTGATAATTATAACTTAGAGCTCATATTGGGGCACATTTATCATCACTCGCAAAATATAAAAAATAGTTTTCAATCCTTATCGCATTGATAAGGATTGAACTGTTTCTCATATTTATTAAAAAAGCAACACAGGAACAGCAGTTCCGAAAAACTGCTGTTCCTGTGAAGTGGAAAACATACTAACCACTGCTGCTTCGTTCCCGAAGCAGTACGTGGTCAACGGAAGACCTGTTCTTACTCCAGTGCGCATGCGCCGAGTGAAGCCCTCGGGCATGCGCACAAACATCTCTGCTCTCTCTCGGCAATTATAGTTTGCAGAGAGAGAGAGTGAATGACAGGGAGGGATCATGTGATCCCTCCACACATGCGCTGTCCAACTCTGCTCTTCGGAGCAGAGCTGACAGCACTGAAACTTTTCATTAATGATAGCTGGCGTACATTAACATGTTTGAAAAGTTAATTACATTTATTGTTAAATAGCGTTACTGAGCACTCCCCATACATTGTTATGGGGAGTGCTCAGTAAAATGATAGGAGATGCAAAGCAGCAGATATCTATGATATCTGCTGCGATGCTACTATCATAAATACCAATTTAGTGTTTAATCCCCGAAAACTGTTGTTTTCGGGGATTTTACAGGGGGAAAACCTTTAATAAATAGGCCCCATTGAATGCTATGTAATAATGTGTATTGAACACTATGTACCCCACCAAGAAAATTGGGGGGGTGGCCATATCAGTGAAGGGGGAGCTCATCCAGCTCTCACCTGAAGCTCTGTATCAATAGATCACTCACTGTGATAAGTGATCTATTGCTGCTGAGATGCCTGATCAGTGTCCTCCTCGTCCTGACATGGCCCTTCCAACATATAAATGTTACAAAAATAAATAAATAATAATGAAATGCTTAAGAAATGGTTCCCAGCACCCTCTTGGCCCTTTCCCAACCAAGCCCCTCCTCCCCTCAGCTCTGTGACATTGATGCAGTTTGCATGAGTGTCACTCATGGATGCAAAAGTGTGGAATGACCTAATGTGCAGCTCACAAATAAACATCAGTTGGCAAGTTTAGTTTACTTCCGAACAATTAGCAGTTTTCTCTCTATGGAAGATTCCAGCCTTTTTCTCCTGGTAAGGCAAGAGACTGAATAAGCAAACTGTTAACCTTTTAAACTACACCTTGCAGATGCAAACATTAATTAACCTGCTGTCTGACTAGCCGGTCAGAAGACCCAAAATAGGCCTAATGAATGGAGGTCCTCCTCTCTCTCCATTCACTACAGTGAACCCTTGTTCTTGCTCCTCTTGAGCCCAAAGCTTTTGGAAAGCTGTCTTTCTAATACCAACAATTATCCCTCGAGTTCAAAGCACATGGGTCAACCCATCCATGATTTTACCAGTGTTTCTGTGAGAAGATAGATATTGAAAAGTAGAGATATTGAGATAGATATACATTAGGATGATGTAAAGATAGATGGATAGATATTGAGATAGATAGATAGATGTTGTGTTAGCTAGAAATTGAGATATATGTGGTCGAAGTGGACCTGTAGAAGTGGCGGTATGGAAATTTAGAAGTTGTTTGAAAAATGTAATGGGAATGTAAGTGAATGGAATTTGAAAGTTTTACAATGAAGGCAGTAGAAGAAGTGGCGGTATGGCATACAACCGTATGTACACCCCCACATCTACCACTGGATATATAACTACAAGTTAACCCGTGCATGATACTCATGCATTCTAGTCAAATCAAGCTACTTAAGGTGTTAAAAAGGTTCTTGTCATGCATTTGGGCCATAGCCCAGGCCTCAACCACCAACCACTCCCCACTGTCACCCCCGGCAACCACCAACCACTCCCAACTGTCACTTCTCCTTCAAGAAATATATATAAAAAAAATTTAAATCTTTATAAACACTTTTAACAATTAACAAATTAAATTAACAAATTAAAAACATCTTAGTATTCCAAATTTCAGCCCTTTCTGAATTTTTTTTTCCACACACACTAAGAATTTAGTAGGTCAGTGTATAACTTCGCCCAGCAGGTGGCGCTGCAGCTTGGTTTTATATTTTCCACTCACACACAGACAGACTAACACACGCCACTAGACATTTATATTATAGATTTAGATAGATTTAGAGTGGGTTAGATAAATAGATATTGAAACATATTGATATTAGAACTAATGTCTATCTATCTTCAATTGTTTCAAAAACTAGAACTGGCCATTACCAGTCATGAAAAAAACATTAAAAATTCAACGAAAAAAGATTACAATATTATGTTGCAATATCCTGCCCTGCCCTGTAATTTTCACCTTTTTTCATGAAATTTTTAATGTTTGTTTCATGACTGATGCTGGTATGTCCCTCTACACCAGGGGTCAGGGAACTTTTTTACCTTTTACCCCAAAATATATTTAGATACGCCGACGTTACCCCCTTGATTTGAAAGGAAGGAAATCATATATTATTAATTATTGGAATTCAAAATTTTATTGAATCTATTCAAAATTTCTTTGAAAGCTTTAACTTCAAAACTTTAGGTTTTGGAGAAATGATGTTGCTTCATTTTTGATACGAGAGCATCAATATTGGGGCATTTTGACATCAGAGCAATTTGGATACAGTCTTCAGCATCCAATCGATTTCTCAGCTTTGTCTTTATGTTCGTTAGAGTGGAAAATCCTTGTTCGCAAAGGTAAGTTGTTGTAAAAGGCAGTAACTTTTTGACTGCCTCCTCATGTGCAATTTTGAATGCCTTTGCAGCTGTTGACATCCAAAAATATGACAGATCTGCTTTGTTTTCAAATGCAATACGTGCTGCAGTATTGCATCGAAGCTCAAGAAGTGCCTCTGCCAACCCTTGAGGCACTTCTGGTACAACTGCAATTTCACATTTAAAGGGGTCTACAATACAGCTGACAGCATGTGAATCGGCAGCATTACCCCCAGGAATTTCATTTTTACCCCATTTGGGGTAAATTACCCCTGTTTCCTGACCACTGCTCTACACAGTAACTATTTCCCATATTTCCTCCTTTTAATAATTTAATTAATAATACTGTGTTTTTTCAGGTGGTGTTCCGTGCTGGAGAGGGAGCCTTGCAGGTACTTCCTCCACTGATAGATGTTATTCCTGAAGCACGTTTGAACTTGGTTATTTACTACCTCAGACAAGGTAAAGAGTATTGCCTTTGGTAAAATTGATGTAATCCTTTGTTGTTAGGTTCAGTTTGGTTTACAAATAGCATTCTTTGTTCCACCCCATCTTTACTATGTTATTTTTGCTATTTCCATCTCTGAATAGTGCATTAAACATTTTTATTGTTCATTATTTTTCTCTGTATACAGGGAGGCATATAATAAGTTGCCTTCTACTTTATGTAGAAACAGGCTAAACACAAAACTCCAGACTGTATGTAATGCAGCTTCTCCTTTTCCTTTGCGTTTATTCCTGTCCCTGTTAATCCATGGTAGAAGCCAGTATTGGGCTGGCTACCCAGGAAACACTAGCTCCGGGAGCAGAGCTGATTTGGTATTCAAATTGCGTGCAAGCTAGTATGAATAGTTGTCTGTATTATGTTTATGTTTGTGTCAGAAGTCACAGAGCGCCAATATGGGAGACCAGGCGGAATTGGGTTCTCTGATCTGCTCTTAACTTTCCCTGCTCCTGAAGGAAAGAGGACTGTTGCCCTCACTGTGTTACTGTGCAGCAACCAGATATTTTGAGCAGGAAGGAGGAGCATCATCATCATCATTTATTTATATAGCGCCACTAATTCTGTAGCGCTGTACAGAGAACTCACTCACAGTCTCTGTGTCAATAGAGCTTACAGTCTAAATTCTCTGATACACAGATAGACTAGGGTAAATTTGATAGCAGCCAATTAACCTACTAGTATGTTTTTAGATTGTGGGAGTAAACCGGTGCTCCCGGAGGAAACCCACGCAAACACTGGGAGAACATACAAACTCCACACAGATAAGGCCATGGTCAAGAATTGAACTCATGACCCCAGTACTGTAAGGCAGAAGTGCTAATCAATAAGCCACTGTGCTGCTCATGAGCATGAGTTCAACCCTGAACAGCATCAGCTCTAGGTAAGCCCTTAAGTTAGCGTTGCTTTATCATTTCCTACATTACCCTTGTAGCTAGCTGTTAGTAATACATTGTTCTTTCAGTTCTCTTGTAGGACCCGTGAAAGACAAGGAGAGCAAAGTACAACAAAATAGAGTTTGTAGAGCCTATAATACACCTTTAACAATCAAATCTGGTTTTTTTTGTATTTTTGAGTGTATTTCTCAAACTAATGTACTAAAGTTGAAAAATAATTTATTCATAAGGAATGGGCAAGTGTGGAAAAGCGTTTCTCTAACTCAAGGAGATTAGAACACATCCTTTCAGTGATGATAAGGCACAGAAGTGGAGCTCGGTTCCAAAAGTAGACACCGCTATCACTGTATGTAGTATGTTGGTCCTCTTAAAGATGGTGGTCCTATAATGGGACACCATAGGTAGAAAGATCGAGTTGTTTTAGTAAGCTTATTCATCTGGAACCAAATTGAAATCAGGTATGGCAATGGTCTTGGTGACAAAATCGCTCAGATTGTGGGGAGAGAACCTCTATACAGATGTCCAAGAGAGGGTATACAGACAATACCTGTTGAAAGGTTTTGAGGTTTTGCAGAGAAATAGAATTTATTTGTAAAGCATTGCTTTTTCAACAAGGTCAGTGACATCAACAGTGGTGGCTAGGAGAGCCCTCTGGTTACGTACTCTTTTTGGGCAGCAGTTGCTCAGTCAAAAAAGTCTAGCCAGCATCCCATTTGAAGAAAGCAGTCTTTTGGGGGTAAATATAACTGCTTGCCACAGAATCGGAGGTCAGAATACTTCCCTTTTTTATCATCCCGTCAACACTTCACAAGGCATGAAAAGTTTATAGGCCAGGAAAGCAATACACCATACAGAATATTCCTACTACATCCAAACAGTCCTTTCAAGTGTTGAGATTTTAAGACTGGAGGAAAAATCAGAGGGCTCCACAATGAAAATTTCCAGGTTCAGTCACCATTAACTCTGGTAGGGGCAGAATTACACATTATGCAGAAATATGGACAGATCAATGGGTTTTGGTCATAGTAAGAAATGGATTAAAGGTAATGTTCCATTAGTTTCCCAGGGTAGACTTCTTTGCCGAGTTGGAAGCCTTACACATTAGTCTGCAAATGGAAGTCGTCTTGTTTCGCAGGCTGGAGAGCCCACTTTTTAGCACCAATCGCACAAGAACTTGCTCAAGAATTGACAAAAAACTTTACGGACATGTCTTAGAAATTAGAGCAGTGTGAACGCCAAGTCAGCATTTTCATCTCCAATTAAAAGTGAAGTATCTCAGAATATTTTCAGACAAGAATATGGTTGTGGCCTTCATAAATCACTAGGAAGGTACTAGAAGCAGAACCGTTATGGTGGTTGTAGGGAAAGTCTTGTATTGGGCAGAAAAGAATCTGAAATCACACTCCACTTTACATGTAACACTGCTCAAACGGAACTTAATAGCCATTTACCTCAGTCGAAGGCAAGTTCATCCATTTGGGTGGGTTCTGCATCAGGAAGTGTTTCAACTCCTAATAAAAAAATGTGGGCTTCCTCAAGTGGATATTATGGTAACAAATAAGAATACCCAGATACCCAGGTTCATCTCTCGGTACAAAGCTCCAGGGACAGAGAGAATAAATGCTAGACATTTCTGTTTATGTTTCACCTAGTTTATATGTTCTCTCCATTTCCACTCATTCCTCTTGAAGAGAGAAAGCAGAAGTGATAGTAGTCCTTCAATTTTGGCCATGTTGTCCATGGTTTCCGTTCGTCTTGGAGATGCTCTGGGAACAACCATGGCCTCTACCTCTTTGGCCAAATCTCCAACTTGGAAGAAGTTTATCATAGGATCTGAGTATAAATCCAGTCCATCTGCAACGACTATTCCATATGTACTTGAATTCAGCAAGGGATTCATTATTCAATTCTTCAAGCTTGTCCCTTTATTAGGTCATTTGTTGTTCAGTGGGACCTCAATTTAGTACTCAACACTGATATCTGACTCTATTAAATCACTATTAGAGGTTTCTCTGCAATGGTTGCCCCAAAAGATGGTGTCCCTAGTGGTGGTTACTTGTGCTCGCAGGGTTGGACATGCACTGTGATACAAGAATCCCTTACTGAATATCTACATAGATAAAGTGGTACTTAGGGCCAATCTAACATTTTTGCCAAAAGTAGCATCTACATTCCACATTAATCAGGAGGTCGTATTACTGTTTTTATGTCCACAAACTGTTGATGAAAAGGAAAGGAAGTTTAACTTGTTAGAGCCATTTCCATATATTTTGCCAGGACAGAAGGATTTGGAAGCTCAGATCAACTTTTCGTGATTCCTACAGAACCTTTGGAAAGGGTATTATACTTCTAAACGACCCACTTCCAGATAGATTGTAGAAGTAATTAAAGAGACATACAAGGGGAAAGCACGTAAGATGCCAGATATACTGAGAGCCCATTCAACAGAAACGCTAGCAATATCTTGGGAAAGAAAGGCCAGGTGTCAGCAGCAAAGCAGCTTGATGGACAACTATCCATATCTTAGCTAGTTGTTTTTATCTGGACGTTTTATTTTCTATTTACTCTCAGTTTAGGAGATGTTCTCCACACAACCACTGAATAAATTCTTGTACAGCATAAGTGGCTGATCTGTTCTTTTGTAGCCCTCCCAACTATTGCTTTGGTGCATCCCATTATAGTGGCTTCCAATTGAGGGTTGAAGAGGAAAAATATTTATTGTTCCCATTATTGCCTTTTCCTCCAAATACTCCATGGCATCCCAGTTTTCCACCCATGTTTAATATTTTTGTGTTTTTCAAAAACAACTTGGGAAGATACTCATAGGCAGAGGAGGAACTGCATTATACATACTGTCTGGGTGTTCAGATTATTTTCATTATTATTTGCTAGGGACATACATGGTAGACAATAAATACAGACGTGAAAACAAAAGGTAAGTAGTGCCCTGCTCATTAGAGAGTTTACATTCTAAGTGGGAGAAGACACATCTGAAACAATAGTAGCAAGTGTGGTTCAGAATGGAGATTGGGACCGTTGTGAGTGTACATTAATGTGATTTAGTATCAGTAGTGGTAAGGTAAGCACTAATAAAGAGATGAGTTTTCTTTCAGAGAGCATCTAAAGAATGAAGGCTGTGGGAAAGCCTGATTGGGAGAGAGGAAGAGCACTAGCATTTAGGATGGATTGAAGTGGGAATATATGGGTGAGGGGATAGCAGAAGGATGCAATAGTCAAGAATGTTGGGTAAGAAAAGGGTGGAGTCAAGTGTGACACCAAGGCAGCGGGCTTGGGAGACTGAGGAAATTGTGGTGTTATTGAGGGAGCGAGGGAGTTTTGAGGGTGGTGGTTACTTTGGGAGGAGGGAAGATGATAAATTCTATTTTGGACATGTTGAACTTTAGGTAGCTTTGAGAAATCCATGTGAAAGAGCCTATGCTTGTGGACAGTTTGCTGTGTTTAATCTCCATAATGCACAATGACACACATAAAGCAGTATTTTGTATACTCTTGTTTCCTCTTGGAGTTTCATTATTATTACTACTTGTTTTTTTTAGATGATGTGCAAGAAGCATTCAACTTAATTAAAGACATAGAACCCTCTACTCCACAGGTAGAATCAAGTTTATTTTGGGTCCTTTACATATTTAATTTTGAAATGTGACAATTTATAGATCTTTATAAGTGACAGCTGTTGGCATTATTATATTAAGTGCCTCAATGTGATACAATAGTATAGATAAGTAATTTTTAAGTTACAACCTGTCTATAGCAGAATCAGGACTTAATTAACTATAATGAAGCAGAAAGTAGTCACTTTTTGACTGTTTTTGGGGTTTTTCAAGAAGTTTTCTGCAGAATAAAAAAAAAATTAAAACCTCCTGATGCTCTCTGATGCTGCAGCTGCCTGGCTTCTCCATGTAACTGCTTCTTAGGGGTATAGTTACTAAACTGCGGGTTTGAAAAAGTGAAGATGTTGCCTATAGCAACTGATCAGATTCTAGCTGTGATTTTGTAAAATGCACTAAATAAATGAAAGGTAGAAACTAATTGGTTGCTGTAGGCAGCGTCTCCAATTTTTCAAACCCGCAGTTTAGTAAATACACCCCATAGTCTTTGAAAAGATAGCTAAGGTTGAGTACACAGTACAGGTTTTTCACCCGATTATGGAGCCAATCACAGGATAAACGACCGTTCGGACCAATACCATATTAATTTGTATGTTTGAACAATTATCGTTTCAAACCACATTGTATCATTTGCTTTAATTTTATAAACGGAATAAAAATCTTGGTTAACGATGGAACAATGTCGATCCAATTTTGCATTGTGTATGCACTCATGACCAGCAGTGTAGGCAGATCTCCATAGACCTTACAAAGTCACGATCTTTTCAGATGATGGTTATGACAGATGAAGAGCACAGATCTAAAGGTAAAACGTGTTTAGTGTGTACACACAAATTGCCTTGCTGATCTGGACTTTCAGTCTTTGTTAAAATTGTTATTGATATCGCATTGGGAGAAATTTTCTTTAGTGTGTACCCATCCTGACAGAATAAAGTCGCAGGAGTGAAATAAAAGATGGGACAATAGTAAAAATATACTGTGACTTGGTCTAAGTAGATTTAGAGAGCATATGCAGTTCAAAGAGATTGTGTGGCAAAGTACTGTTACTTATTTACTTTCAAGAAAAATAATAAAAACAGTGGGGAAATATGGGTATCTAAATGTGCTTTTGGGGAGATTCAAACTAAAGGAACATTTTATATTTGCCAATAGCAGTTTAATAGGCTTCGCCCCTTGTTTATTGGGAAATCCACATATCTCTTTACTTACCAAAATTTCAATAGGGTTCCAATTGGTCTACTTTTATATACATGGCAAAATGAGGGGATTCAATTATACAGTCCAAGGGAAATAGGCAAAGATTTGTGTTGGTTTGTTAGCTAGTTGCAACACACCCATCTTCATTACTTCATGTAAGAGCCACAATTTATAGGGGGTATGGGCTACAAACCCCCATTAAATCAAAAATCCTCACTAATACATTAATAGCCCCTTTCCCCCTTACATTTTATATCCAGAGATAATGGTGTCAGAAAGGATGGAGGGGTATACTCACAGGCTGTAGGAGGGGGGCAGAGAAAGCAAAGCAAAAAAAGGAGTAAAATTGCAGGCACTTTCGCAAACCATGTTGCATTGGAGGGGGAGATAAATTCAAAATGTGATGACTGATTTATAGTTTGGGTAGGGCATTTCATAGATGAACTTTAAATTTCAGTGTAAAAATAAAGCTATCAAGTATTTGTGTGCTACATGAAAAAGCAGCCAGTATTTTCCATTATGTGCAAAGTAATAAATACATTTTTAATTTGCACCCCTTGCATTGTAACATGGTTTGTCCAGGAGCAAGTTTACTCCCCTAATTTTTTTTTTTTTTGCTATGCTTGACTCAGGGGGGGGAATTCAACTGGCTGTGTTACTTGAAAAAGTAACGTGGCCTGCGCACTATTACCAATATTACGGTAATAGTGCGCTTAAATACCATTATTACGGTAGTTTTAACACTGGCTTTTTGCAGAAAGCCGGGTTAAACTTACCGTAACAACGGTAATAGTTTTAACGTGGCGGTACTTCGGGGGTATTGAATTTCCCCCATAGGCTGAGTGAAAGACACACATATGTTGAGGGGGAGATTGAAGGGATGGAGAGAGACTCGAAGGCTGAGGGGGAGACAGAAGGACAAACTCACAAGCTGATGGTATTAAAGTATTATTTACTTACCTAGCTGGAGTACATTCGGCTCCAAAATGGAAAAGGGGGCGTCATCTGCTGTGCACTCCACATCATCATACATTTGGTGGGCTGGAGTAGCTAGTGGACTGCCCAAGGTGGAGGAGCGCTTTTCCAAGATGGCTCCTTAACTCCCGACAGCCGAACAACACAAAGCTGTACAACGGGCAGCTTCTAGGAGGAACGTCCAGCCCACAAGCGCTCCTTTTGTCCATCTTCACTCTATGATGGTATGACGGACGGAGGACCTTTGCAACATGGTGCTCCCCGCTGCTCCTACCACATTTCATCAGCACTGGCTCTGTGGCAGACCCAGGTGTATACCTGGGGCTGTGCTTGATGTACTAGCGGGCACCCGTGATGCCCCTTTATACTTTTGGGCGACTGCATCGGCCACACCGCCCTCGTTATTTCCCCGTGTTTATGAGTCACTGAGCAGGATAGAGAGGTTGCTTGTCTTGTCATGTTATGAGCAGATGCTAGGAACCTCTCATTGACTGACTATTGCTTTTCTGGCTTTTGAAAGATGCTTCTTTCCCAAATATTTTTTTCTATATTGCCTACAAGGTTCAATGCAACTTAAAAACACCCAATATGTTACTGCGTTTTGCATAGCTTCATTGGTTTTCCCATTTCCCTGATGAATTAAGAAAAATGATGGTGTGTTAATGAGAGGTCCTTAGCAACTACTGTTAGAACCACAGTAACCTCTCTACCTATCTCCATGAAAATGTATTTTAATGTAAACAACTAATAATATGATCCCAATCAGTGGTCGAAGTGGGTGTGTATTCGGTGGTATGCCATACTGCCACTTCTCCTAAGGCCTTGTTTGTAAAACTATTGAATTCCATTCACTTACATTTTTGATGTCACCACTTCTAAATTTCCACTTTGACCACTGATCCTAATTTTAATAAATGTAATTTATTAATAACATATTACCTTTGTTATGTGATGTATTTAACTCCTATTGGGACAGTATCTTGAGCTTAGTGTAATAAATATTTTGCCACTATGGGGGAGTTTCAATTGAGCGCGATGTGTTCATGGAGACACATCTCGCTGATGTTATGGCAGAAATCTCTGCTCATTTTTTCTTGCACCTGACAGCGGTGAGGAGAAAAATTAGCTGACATTACTATCGTAATGGCTGGAAGTGTGCATAGCTGGACATCATCGTGAATCTCCCCCTATGTGTAAAAATAGTCTGTCAGCCTCGCTTAAAATTGTTTGAGTCCTAATACAACCAATATAGCTTTAATTTCACATGTTTGTCCTGCCTGGTTAACATTTATCAGTAAGTGTTCATTTTACATGTACATGAGGTAATGGAGATGGGTGTGTGGCAGATTGGGCCTTTTTTCCTTCATTCTAGCCAAAATTTGCCCAATGTTAATGGTGGTTAATTTGTATCTGTTTTGTATGTGACAATAACTGGAATATTTTTCCTTTGTGGAGTACAGGAATACATCCTCAAGGGTGTTGTGAATGCAGCCCTTGGTCAGGAACTTGGCTCGGTAGGTTTGCCACACAGATATTTACCTTTTGTATCCAATATCCAAATTATTGTGTGTATTCTGTCTGAAGAATGTATATAGGGACCCACATAAAGAGCTTATCACAATTTCAGTGACAATTGGGAAACGTTATTTTTTTTATTTTTTTTTAAAAGGGTAATTTCAGAGACATGGCCATTTTGAGGAAGAATTAGGAAATATAAATATGAGATTTTTTTATTTATTTACTTGTTATATTTTATCACATGTTTGGGTGTTCTATAATAGAAAGCTTAATTAGATAAACTTTGCTGGGGTATATCTCGTTTTTTGCAGTCAACATTAATGACTTCGGATAAAGTTTTGTAATTGTCTCCTAGTGCTTACAGTTCTGATAAATATGTTTGCTGACTTGGCCTTTGTCACATGAGACCTGAAGGAGTTTTTTTTACCTTGCAAAATTACATTGACAGTTGTGTAAATTGCTGAAATTATATTTAGTGATATGTTTGTCTTTTGAAATTTAGAATTGATTTTTCAAATAATCGCTTGGTTAACATATTGTTAATGGAAAGGAGTGGAAGGGACAGGTAGACTGTGACGTGGGAGCTGTCTTAGGATGGGGCAGGATATGCAAACGGGAAAAAGGTGAGTTTTTAGGGAGCGCCTGAAAGATTGGAGGTTTGAAAATCCATGTGTGAGGTGGTAATATTAGATGAATAAAGGCAAAGGTCAAAGTAGAGGAGGTTGTAGTCAGAAAGTGGGACAGATAAGTTAGAAAAGTCAGAGATTTCACAGAGGTGAGAAAACATGAGGTCAAGGGAGTGCTCATCATGTTATGTGGCAGAAGAAGTCCACTGAGTGAGACCATGGGCGTAGGTAACAGAGAGGAGTTTTGAGATGGAAGTACCATTGGTAATATCAACAGGGATGTTGAAGTCCCCAATAATGAGGGTTGGTAGGTTGGAGAAAAAGAAGGAGATGGGGCACAAGGGATGGTGGAAGACTGAAACATGAAGGTGGTTGGAAGAGACATATGGTATTAGGAGAGGGAGGGTACAGGGGGAACAATGCTTAGGGTACAGTTGAGTGATAAAAAAAATGCCTACTCCACCATAATAATGATGCAACTAATAAAAAAGGAAAAACATTGTTTGACAAAAGTAATAGGGAGTGTGCTAACTTAATTGTAGTAGAAGAGTACAACTGTACCGCTAAACAAGCATTTTTATGTTCACTGAATAAATGACTATCTGGTAAGGAAATCTTGCTTGTCTCCAAAATCAGGCCATATTGATCAGAATCATTAAACACTGATTTTTAAACTCTATAGCTTTATTAAATATTGCT
Source organism: Mixophyes fleayi (assembly GCF_038048845.1). Lineage (NCBI taxonomy): Eukaryota > Metazoa > Chordata > Amphibia > Anura > Limnodynastidae > Mixophyes > Mixophyes fleayi. Next base: position 93,377,887 of record NC_134409.1, read on the forward strand.
TAAAAGACCATTTGAGTTTATAAGTAAATTTTTCTATGTGTACAGACAGAGAGTGATTGACAGGTATGCAGAATTGGTTTGGCGAAATCCACTGTTTTAATTCGGGGGTAAATGTAGAAGTTCTAGAGTGTGTTTGCTTGGAAAAAAAACATGTCGCAGTAAGCCTGCAACAGACACCTCTTTGTAGTCAAACTTGCTAACTTTAAATAACAAGGGGTTGAGTCACAAAGTGCTGCTTATTCACATTTTGTGAGATTTTAAAACATGTTCTGTGAATTTCTAAAGATAACCATTTCAAATATATTCATAATTGTGTATGTATCATTGTCTTTAACAGACATGACATAGAGAATATATAGTTCAGGTTGTTCTGATGTAACACATACATAACCCTAAATCTATAACATACCTTCCCATTGAGTTTGTGCTGTCTTCGCCTATTGTGTAAGGTATACAGACAGTAAAATATCAGAAACTAGTTACAAGTGTTTAAAATTATAAAAGTATCTACAGTGTTATAGTTTTCACATGTATTAGATGCCATTGAGATCCTGTCCTAAAGATGAGGGAGATACTTCAGCTGTTTGCAATGGTGCTACAGAGAAATGTCAGGTAACTGGTTAATTCTGAACAATGTATTTTACCTTCATAGTTCATAGTTAATTTCTCTGCTAAGCACTTTAGTATTGAACGCATAGAAATGGTCCTGCTAGTAATCTTCAAAATCCTTAGTTATGAAACACCTTTCAATACTTAGGGGCATATTCAATTGTGCCGTTTCCGCGGCGCGTTAAAACTACTACCGTTATTACGGTAGTCGACAATTGAATATGCCCCTTAGAGGTTAAGTTGAAAACAGACTCTCGATCTCACTGCTTTGAGTTCTGTTCAGTGCAACATCCTCCAGTCATTCTGCCAAAAGCATGGTGTTTTCTTCCCTGCAATCCCATCATACCTGGAAATTCTAAAGCTCCGAAATAACTAAAAATCTGAGTCATGAATGCAGCATAGGAACAAGATATTTTGAGTGGGAGGTGTGCAATTTGGAATAGCTTGCCCTTCCTTCAGCTGCATTTCCTGTATCTTATATTGCAATACTTCCTTTGTATGCATACCATTGAGGTTGTTCTGGCACTTTCAGGTCTCTGGACTTCAGTGATGAGCAACCTGATGTACTTCAAGGGCGTCAGGTGCGGCCACCAAACTTCAAAAGTTCCTCACTTTCCCATTAATTTTAGTAATAAAAAACATCCCCAAAATGGCGTCCTGACATCATTCATCTTAAATACCTCCACATTCCTTTCACATGCTCCAAAATGTAACTATATACCACTCAAACCTCCCACTTTTTCCAAAATTCCCACAAATGTCGCTCAACCCTCACAAACATGCCACCCAGACCTTTCTGCTGGCAGCAGAATGTCTAGACTTGCACATGACACAATATTGAGAAAAAGGAAGAAAATTGTACCCAGCTATAATCCAATATCCAGCTACCAACACCACTGCTCCCTCTTATGCAAACAGGACCCAACTAACACCTTGCCCCATTTTTCTTATTTCTTCATCATTTTCCATTGGCAAAACAAGCAATATTGGCGTTATATACCAACTCCATTTATAGCTAAATAAAGGTGTCGGTGTAGAATATGACCATGTGTTTTTAATGAGCAGAAATATATAACATATTTAAGTTAGAAGTACTATGTGTTTTTTGTGTTCTGTTCCCATCAACAATGTAAAGGCTACTTACCAGACAGATTCCGCAGAGGAAGTAGGTAGAGTATGTAGTGCACAATACACTGTACACTCTCCTCCTTTGATTTGAGGTGCTGCATGACCTGCATTGTGCCGAGGAGGTCTTATGCAGAAGCACACAAAGTATAGAAGAAATCCGATCTGATGCAGCCGGCTGGGGGTGAAGATTTGCCAGGACGGTGGTGGCCAGAAGGCTGCCTATTGCTTGCAACTGCTCTACGTTAATTCACTTAGGAACATTTTGTATTTTAACGAAATAACCTATACAATACATTCATTTAGTATTTTTCTTGGTCAAAATCTATTTTATGAGGATTTAATTAATTACTAAACTAAATCTAAACATGAATTCAATCTAAATTTCAACTATGCTATGCTTTTTAACTGAGACTTACTTGCACACAGCTTTTATAGCCAAGTACTCTACAAGTAGCTTTAATAGACAACCAGGAAATAACTAGGGATGTGCACCGGCCACTTTTTGCGTTTTGGGTTCTGATTACCTTCAGCTTTTGGGTTCTAATGGGTTATGCCAAAACACCCCCTCAAGGTTTTTGGTTTTGGGTTCTGATTTTTTTTTTAAAAAGCATAAAAACTGCTAAAATCCAGATTTTTGGTTTTTTTTCCACTCCTACGCTATAATTAACCTCAATAACATTAATTTCCACTCATTTCCAGTCTATTCTGAACACCTCACACCACACAATATTGTTTTTAGGCCAAAAGGTTGCACCGAGCTAGCTGGATGACTAAGCTAAGCGACACAAGTGTGCGGCACAAACACATGGCCCATCTAGGAGTGGCACTGCAGTGGCAGACAGGATGGCAGTTTGAAAAACTAGGCCCCACAGAGCACATAATGCCAAAAAAAGAGGTGCAAGATGGAATTGTCCTTGGGCCCTCCCACCCACCCTTATGTTGCGGAAAAAGGACATGCACACTTTAACAAACCAATCATTTTAGCAACAGGGCCTACCAAACTACTGTGGCTGAAATGATTGGTTTGTTTGGGCCCCCACACAAAAAAAGCTATTCATCTCTCCTTGTACAAAGTAAACTGGCTCTACTGAGGCAAGATGTCGTCCTCATCCTCATCCTCTGATTCCTCGCCCCCTTCAGTGTGTACTTCCTCATCCTCACACATCCCGGGTATCGCCTGCCTAGTGAAGTCAAATCTAGACGGGATTTGGTACTGGGGACACAGTCCATCAACCGTCTAAATCCCACTCCACTGATGGCGAACACCGGACGCACGTCTAACATAGCTGTCAAGGCCGCAGTTATCTGCTTTGCCATAGGATGACTGCTGTCGTACTTCGTCCTCATGGCAAAGGACTGTTGTACGGTCAATTGCTTAGCGAAAGACGTAGCGGTCTTACGACTTCCCCTCTGGGAAGATGACCGACTCCCAGCAGCAGCGGCAGTAGTAGGCGTAGCGCTGCAGGATCCTCCGGAAGAATCCCGGATTGAAGAGGACTCAGTCATGCCGGTGACATGGCCTGCAGGACTACCTCCGATCCGGATCGAGGAGGAAATTGATGAGGAGGGTGTTGCTGGTGTGGATACAACAGGACCAAGGGATTTAGGTGTCCATGGACTGCTGACGGTCCTAGCCACAGTTCCTGAACTAAACACAGAATTATGAAGGTTATTCAGGTGACGTATAAGGGAGGATGTCCCTAGGTGGCCAAGATCCTTACCCCTGCTTATTTGAGCTTTACATAAGGTACATATGGCAATACATTTGTTGTCCGGATTGGGATAGAAATAATTCCAGACCGAAGAGGTGGATTTATTGGTCTTCTGCCCAGGCATGACGATGGTCTTTTTCATCCCATGGACAACAACTGTTTCCCCCCTGGTGTCTCATTTAAGCAAACCACATCAGCATCCTCCTCAGCGCCAGCTACATCAATATCCTCCTCCTGGTGTACAACATTGACACCTTCAAAATCTGGAACTGCACTGTGGGTGATCCTTCCAGCATATGCAGAGGGCGTGCTGCAAATGGTGGAAGGAGCCACCTCTTCCCGTACAGTGATGGGAAGGTCAGGCATCGCAACCACCAACACCCTTGGACTCTCCTTGGGGATGTGTGATGCCATGTCTTTAGAAGGCAGAGTTGTTTGCTGTGTTTTTGATGACAGCTTAACTCTCTTAAATTTTCTAGAGGGGGGGGAGGAGGAGGGCTTAGATCGTTGTGTGAAGCTGAACCACTAGTCATGAACACGGGCCAGGGCCTAAGCCGTTCCTTGCCACTCCGTGTCGTAAATGGCATATTAGCAAGTTTACGTTTATCCTCAGATGATTTTAAATTCTTTTTTTTGATCATTTTAGTGAACTTTGGCTTTTTGGATTTTACATGCCCTCTACTATGACATTGGGCATCGGCCTTGGCAGACGACGTTGATGGCATTTCATCGTCTATGTCATGACTAGTGGCAGCAGCTTCAGCATTAGGAGGAAGTGGGTCTTGATCTTTCCCTACTTTATCCTCCAAATTTTTGTTCTCCATTATATGCAGCACAAGAGAGCGTACCCCTAAACCACACACACTCGGCAAAGCCTTTAAAAATTATATACGGCACTGGAGAGTACCACTGGACTGGAGTTATACGGCTGTACCACTGGACTTATACGGCAGGATCAGTAGACTTATACGGCAGTACCACTGGACTGGACTTAAGCAGTACAGGACAGAACCACTGGACTTATGCAGTACAGGACAGCACCATTTGATTTATATGGCTGTACCACTGGACTGGACTTTTATGGCAGTACCACTGGACTGGACTTAAGCAACACAGGACAGCACCACTAAAATTATGGCAGCACCACCACTGGACTGAGCAGGACAGAGCACAGGACAGCACCACTGGACTGAGCAGGACAGCACCACTGGACTGAGCAGGACAGAGGACACCACCACACACCTTCCCTCTTCCCTCTCCAATGCCCGAGTGAAGATGGCGGCGGAAAGCGGGGAATAATATGAATCCGGATCTTGCGAGATCCGACGGCGGGATGATGACGTTTTGCCTCGTTCTGAGTTTTGCGTCGGGCGGGAATCCCCGAACAGTGCTCGGATCCGGGCTCGGATCGGCACTGTTCGGGGGTGTTCGGATTTCAAAAATCCGAACCCTCTCACCCCTAGAAATAACCTGACACGAGAGTCAGATCACCAACTAGGCAACATAGACTCCTGCGTAGGGCTAGGTGGGCACTGAGGGGCCTGGGTTATCCTAACCTGTTTTTTCTTACGTCCTATTGTGGGACACTGTGAAACATAAGGTTATAGCTGGTGGTCCCAGGAGTCAGGCACTTAAACCGTTAAATATATGAGTGTAGCTCCAGCCCAGCTATGCCCCTCCCACAGGAAGAGAACTCAGTTTAGTTTTAGTGCCCTTAGGAGTTGGGGATGCTTTTCAGGGCTCCTGCCCTGGATTTAGATATATATAATTTTTCTTCTATTATTCATTTTATATTATTTACATATTTATCTTCGGGGGGAAAAAATTGCTGGCTAGGGGGCGCTTCCCAGGGGATGGATAGACTGAGGTCTTCCTCCATCCTGGGTCCTCTGGCCGGGGTGAGTGACTTAAACGGCCATCTCACCCCCAGCTTAACTGGCTATTTCACATATTACCGGCAAAAGGGTTGTCAGCACTCACAGCTCTGACAGGTGCTGTAGTCGCGTCTCCTCTCCCCCCTCCCCCTAGGCAATGAGCAGTAAGAGGGGACCTAAGCAGTCGCAGCAAGTTCTCCAGTGAATCGGAGAGTACAACTGTGGGTACAGCGAACACAGAGGACACAGATACGGATTTTTCTCAGTTCCTCCCCGGGGCAGTCATTTTACAATACAAAGGAAGGTAGATGTTCTTGACTTTTCCCCCCTGCTTCCTGGAGTCAACTGATTTTTCAGTGCCATTTTACCTCACCTGCTCATCGGACTCTGCTGTGCTCCTCCTTACAGGACAGTTTTTTTTTCCAGTTTTAAACACTTTCTGCAATAATTTATTGTCTTTTAGAGTGTGTGTGTGCTTGTGAGACTGTCAGTTGGTCAAATTATATGCAATGCTGATATATAATACAGGATGTTTACAGCTGAGGGGCATCACATATACTATATTAAGTCATATATTTGAGCCCACAATATATTTATTCCTGCACATATTCCACTATTATATTTTCTGGCGAACAGTAACTTATAATTAGTGACTAAACATTGTGTGTAATTTATCCCAAATATATACATAATATTCCCCCGATGACTGACAAAGGGACCTCTAAGAAGGCAACTGCTGCAAGGCCTGTTACACATTATAATTGTACAAAATGTAACTCAAAATTATATTGTGGACAGTCTGACCCGGAGGCCCTGTGTACGGCTTGTGAAGTGGAGATCTGGGAACACAGCCGGATTCAGTCTGTGTCTGTGCCCGCGGAGGAACCTGCTTGGCTGCGTCCATTGACATCGACCTTAGCAGACCTCAAAAGGGTAATATCACACCGTGAGGTAGGTCAATCTTCCACTTCTAATTTTACATCACAACAGTCAGACTCACAATCTGGAGAGACCTCTACAGAGATGTTCCAGTTGGAATCCTCTTTGGACCAAACTCTAGCAGTCTCGGCCCAGGGTTTGGGTAAAGCCACTTCCTCATTGGAACGCCTTATGAGATGGTTTTCTAGCACCACTCAAAAGTGTAAAATATTACATGAGATTAGTGTAGCAGACTCTACTTCAGATATCTCATCGGATGAGTAAGGAGAACTTTAATAGAGATTCTGGTGATGAGGATTCAGTTATTCTGGATGACACATCCACGGTTCACAGAATTGAGGATTTGGTACTGGCAGGGGCGGTGCTAGGGTTCTCGGCGCCCTAGGCAAAATTTCGCTGCCGCCCGCGCCCCCCGAACCCCGAACACACTAAATAAAAATAAAATTAGATTTCACTTACCTTTTCTTCCTCTAGCTGCTCCTCGCGATGCATGCTGAGAGGGGAGAGGAGGGGGGAATAACTTTATTCACACTGTCAGTGACAGACAGTGTGGTCCTTCAGAGGCGCCGCCGGACAGACTATCACATGATCACTGACGTCAGTCGAACCGCTGACTAGATTAGAAAATCTAGTCAGCGGCGCCCTGCAGGTCCCGGCGCCCTAGGCAACTGCATAAGGTTGCCTAATGGGAGCGCCGGGCCTGGGTACTGGGAGTTAGACAAACGGTTTTGTCAACCCAGAGGTTTCACATGCTGCTGGTTTCCTCTAGACGTGGAAATTCAAGGCCAACTGAGTCGGCCTCTGCATGATGTGACTCCAAACCACAGTAATGGAGCACGTCTTCTTGTATTCCGGGACATATGGCTAGATTTATCAACCGACCCCTGGATCAGGGGAATTGTCACAGGGGGATTTACCATAGACCTGACCCATTTTCCTCACAATCAATATTTCACCTCTGGCCTCCCAACTTGTGGACTCCTATGCAGGGCTCTGCAAGTAGTGTTCCACAACCTGTTGGAGTCAGGGGGTAATTATTCAAGTTCCACCAGTAGAAAGAGGTTTGGGGTTTTACTCCAACCTATTCCTTACCCCGAAGCCGCACAGCTCTTTCAGACCAATCCTAAATTTAAAATCTCTCAATCTTCAGGTCAGAGTACCAAGGTTCAAAATTAAGTCCCTCAGGTTGATCATTGCGACCATGGAACAGGAAGAATTCTGAGCTTCTCTGGACATAAAGGACATGTATCTTCATGTTCCCATATGGCAGGGACATCAGCATTCGCTACGATTTGCCATACAAGACGATCATTACCAATTCAGGGCTTTACCCTTTGGTCTAGCCATCCCAACAAGGGTTTTTACCAAGGTGATGGCAGTCATGGTGTCCAGTCTCTGTTCTCAGGTTATCACAGTAATACCTTACTTAGACAATCTTCTTCTCAAAGTTCCATCTTACGAAATTCTATCCCAGCATCTTGAAACAACCATATCCTTCTTGTAAGCTCATGGTTGGATCATAAATCGACCCAAGTCCTCCCTAATACCAGCGCAAACAATGCACTTTCTAGGCCTGAACTTCGAAACCAGGTGTCAGAAGGTATTTCTCCCGGAGGACAAGATTCTCTTAATACAGAAAAAAATCAGGGAAATCTTGAAGACAAGAGAAGTCTTTTCCCAGAACTGTATGAAGCTTCTGGGCACAATGGTTTCAGTATTCGAAGCAGGAACTTATGCTCAGTTTCAGTGGGAACTACTGCGAAATTGGTCAATGTCCCATTTATACCTGGACAGACAGAATATCAGTCTTTTCTCTCCTGTAAGACAGTCCCTTGCCTGGTGGCTGCTCAGGACTCACCTCTCCAGTGGTCGATTCTTCCAAATATGGGAGAGGATAGTTGTCACCACAGATGCAAGTCTGTCGTGATGGGGAGGGTTCACTTTGACTCAGAGTTTTCAGGGTTCGTGGGACCCTCTGCATACGTCTCTCCCCATCAATGTTTGGGAACTAAGGGCCATCTACAATGTGCTAGTCCGGGCACAGGTTTTTCTGCAGGGAAAACCAGTCAGAGTGCAATCGGACAGTGTGACAGCCGTCACCTACATGAACCATCGGTACTCGCAGTGCCAGAGTCATGAAGGAATCCAACAGGATAATCCTGTGGGTGGAGCTACACATTCCTGTAATTTCAGCAATCTACATTCCTGGCTTGGTAAACTCCAAGTACTAAGCTCGACGCGGCCAGTCTGGGGCCACCTGTATGGCCAGTACTCGTTCCCTCTTCAGCTTCTTGACAACCCTCGGTAGCATTGGAAGAGGAGGGAATAAATAGACTAGGTGAAACTTCCATGGAATTACCATTGCGTCCACGAAACCTGCTGTGGGATCCTTGTATTTGGGGCAGAAAAGAGGAACATTGGTGTTCAAGGGTGACGCCATGAGATATATCTCCGGACAACCCCAAAGTTGAACAAAGAGATCGAACACATCCTAATGTAGAGACCTTTATCCTGGATGAACCGTGTTGCAGCTGACAAAATCTTCCCATAGAGGCGACTTTAGTATGTCCCCTATGTTTCACAGTGTCCCCAAATAGGACGCCAGAGAAAATAGGATTTTTGTACACCGTAAAATCCCTTTCTCGTAGTTCATTGGGGGACACTGCGCACTCACCCTTGCTCTGAAAGCTTTGTTGTTCTCTTCCTGTGGGAGTGGCATAGCAGGGGTGGATCTACACTCACAGATTTAACTGACTCCCGAGACCTCCAGCTATACTCCTATGTTTCTTTGTTTCGCAGTGTCCCCCAATGGACTACGAGAAAGGGATTTTACTGTGAGTTCAAAATCCTATTTTCCCTTGCACATACACTTTGGGGACACTGCTCACCTTTGGTATAGAGGGCGCTGTGGGAGTAATGGCACTAAAAACTTGTCCAGCCTTCTGGACAACTCCTCTTTGCCTCCTCCAGCAGGAAGCTCTCAGTTTTTTTAATAGTGCTTAATGAATAAGGCACATTTTTAGTCTAGTCTTAATTATTACTTAATTTTTATTTAAAATAAGTTTATTTTTAGCCTCATCATAGCGGCACTCATACTGCGAATACCGCGGCTATATTTGTAAAGAGAGCTGACAGCGGTTTAGTCCCCCTCCCACCCTTAGGTAGTGTGGCTTCCCAGTAAAATGGTTACCTGACAAAGCATACATAGATTGTGTTTACTGTAGAGCACTCTCTTTGTTGGACTGTTTTCTGCAGTGTGTGTGTTCTGCTGTTTTTCTTTTTCTGTATCCATCAGGTCAGAAAGAGGTACAAGTTTCAGGTCCATAACTACCGGAACCGGTTCAGTAATGTATTTCACCTTTTACAGGTGCCAATCCAAAATTCCTGGTGAACGGTCAGACCCGGATAGTCTCTGCATGGCCTGTGAGTCTGAGGACCTAAGTCAGCGTTGGTTTGGGGACGGTGCTGATGTGGTGGTACCGGCCTGTGCTAGAGAACTGGCACGGTCCATTGCGGATCTCAAAAAGACGCTGTGTGTGCTGAAACGTTAGGTGCTGATGTTTTTCCTACCCTTTCTCAAGGAACACAGTCGACAGATGCCCTTCATTCAGGACACTCATCGCAGTGACATTTAGACACCTCAGGGGATTTCCCGAGGACCTGCCTGGGTGCAAAATCTAGAAATATCTGTCCAAGGTTTGGTCAGGGTATCTTCCCCTCTTGAGAAATTGTTGCAGCCCTCTGATGGCAGACAGCGTAAATGTCTCTCCCAGTCCCAGATTCAGGATGTGGGGGACTCCAATACAGAACCGTCCTTTCAGGAGGACCGCAGCATTCTGGAAGAATCTGATACTGAGGATTTGTCTGCCTGGGAGGAGGATCCCTCCAATAGGCAGGGGGTGAAAGATCTGAAGATCTGATCATGACGGTTAGACACCCCTTTATATCACTGACATTGAACAGGCAGCACCACAGGGTTCCCTGTTTAAGCAAGTAAAGAAAAGAGCAGTGTCTTTTCAATCCTTTACTCAATTGTTAGAAATCTGGCAGGAGGCCAGGCTCGAACCAGATAGCCGGTTTCAGATACCAATAAGGTATTGCCTGTATTACCCCATTCCAAAACAGGAGGTTACATCATGGGAGACACACCCAAATGTTGATGCTCCCATCACTCATTTGGCTAAGGCAACCATTATTCCTTTTGCTAGTGCTGCAAATTTGAAAGACAAAACGGACAGGAGATGTGAGGGGTTGTTAAAATCCATTTATTTACCATCTGGTGCTTCCCTGCTCCCTATTATGGCAGCGCCATGGGTGGTTAAATCCGTGGAAAAATGGGCCCTCACACTGTGTGATGGGCTCCAGTCTGGTATAGCTATGTCCAAATTATCCCCACTAGCAGCTCACATTTAGGATGCTGCTGATTTCCTTGGGGATGCAGTTTTGGACGCAGATTAGGGTTTATCCAGGACTTGCTCATGAGTGATGGCGATCAGATGCATCCTCTGGCTTCGATATTGGGAGGCAGACGCCAAATCCCAAAAAGTTCTGGAGGCCCTGACTTATGATGGTTCCAGCTTATTTGGCCCGGCTTTGAAAAAGTTAATCTCCCAGACCACGGGAGTTCACTTCTGCCGGTGACCGTTCCCAAAACAAAAGGCACAAGATTTCGCTCCTTTTGTTTTGTTGGGAAAACATGTGGCGCCTTATCGAGGGGATCAGTCTTCTGCTTCGCGAGGGGGCAGCTCAGAGAGGCAGACAGGCTTTGTCGGGACAACGTCCTGGTGCCAAGCAGACTGACGAGCAATCAACATGACTACCTACACGCCCCCCCCACTGGGAACTTCAGTGGTGGTGACTCAACTGCTAATCTTTTGGGATCAGTGGTTCAGTTCTATCACAGACAACTGGGTAAAGGGGGTAGTGGACAAGAGGGTACATGATAGACCTCTTAGGGACGCCTCCACAGAGTTTTCTGTCCACTCCCTTACCAAGAGACGAGACCAGGAGAGTGGCACTTCTGGGGGCCATTCAGATCTTGGTAGCAGCAGCAGTGATTGTTCCAGTTTCAGAGGAGCATTAGGGGTTGGGTTATTACTCCCACCTCTTTCTGGTACAAAAACCAGATCTGACTTTTCGTCCCATTCTGAATGTAAAATCCCTCAACACGCACTTGAGGGTTCCCAGTTTTTGGATGGAATCTATCCGATTGGTTATCAATTCAATGGGGAAAGAACGAGTTTCTAGCATCATTGTATATCAAGAATGCTTATCTTCATATTCCCATATAGATGGTCACCACAGCCTCCGCCGGTTTGCGGTGAACCAGTGCCACTTCCTATTTAAAATGATCCCGTTTCGGCTTTCCATAGCACCAAGGGTATTGAAGATGGTGATGGCAATCATGGAGGCAAGGTTACATCAACAAGGGGTGACTGTTGCCATATCTGGAAGATCTTTTGATCAACGCAGATTCAGCTGCTTGCCTTCGGGATCATCTGGACCTCATGGCAAAGATGTTTCATTCCCATGGCTGGGTAATCAGTGTCAAGAAGTCCAATCTGCTTGCTATTCAGCGCATGGTCTTCTTAAGTTATTTGTTCGACACGAGATGCCAGAGGGTCTTTCCACCTCCAGGCAAGATACAGAAGATAAAACTCCAAGTAAAGGTCTTGCTGTCCCTCAAGAGCGTATCCATCCTTCAGTGTATGAAGCTGATAGGACGCGTGATGGCCTGTTTCAAGGCAGTACAGTTTTCTCTGTTTCATTCACGACCCTTCCAACGCGAAATCCTCGCCAAATGGAAGAGGTCAGAGCCTCGCCTGGAAATCCTCTTTTTTTTTTTTTTTTTTTCTCTCACCTGCGATTTTTCAGTCCTCGGTGTGGTGGCTACGGGCAGGGAGTCTCACCTGGGATGCCCCTTCCCAGTTTGGGACTGGGCAATTGTGACCACAGACGCCAGCCTATTACGCTCGGGGGTGGGGCAGTGTCCTTGGATCTGAGATTGCAGGGTCTCTGGACTTGGGAGTAGGCAAGATTGCTCACCACTGTTCTCGAGCTAAGGACAGTGTACAATGCTCTGGTCCAAGCGCAGGCACAGTTCAGCCTGTGGAACAGACCCATTCAGATTCAATCAGTCAACTCCAAGCTGGTGGCGTACATTAATGACCAGGGGTGAACAAAGAGTTCCCTGGCCATGAGAGAAATAGCCAAGATCTTAACTTGGGCGGCACAGCAGGTTCCTGTCATTTCAGTGGTCTTCATACCAGGGGTGGACAATTGAGAAGCCGATTACCTGATACACCCAGGGGAATGGTCCCTATATCCGGAAGTGTTTGCCCAGATTGTTCAGAGGTGGGGTAAGCCAGAGATCAACATGATGGATTTTCGGCTGAACCACAAGGTGGACGGGTATTTTGCCAGAACGAGAGACCCTCATCATCATCATCATCATCATCATCATCATCCTCCATCATTTTTAGACAGAGGAGTCTGTCGGAAAGGGTCATGCAGGCGATCTTCAAAGTTCGAAAATCCACATCTAGGAATTGCCATCTTATAAAGGGAAGCAAGTTATTGGTTGGTCTGAGATTAAACAAGTAACGACTGCTTCCTTCCGGTTTGCTAGAGTGCTAGAATTCCTGCAGGAAGGTTTGGACAAAGGTTCAGGTTTCGACTTTGTCTATATATTTCCAAAGGAGGCTGGCCTTGATGCCATATGTTCAGACGTTTCTTCAGTGGGTTTTTCATGTTCAACTACCTTTTGTACCTCTGGTGGCTCCATGGGACCTCAACTTGGTGTTAATGGCTTTACAGAAGTCACCGTTTGAACCACTGGAGTCCGTATCTTGAAACTTCTTACATGAAATGTTTCATTGTTATTGGCTATTCTCCTTTTCTAATTTTCAATAACGACAGAGCTGTTTTGTGTACCAGGCCATCTTTTCAGCCAAAAGTAGTCATATTAATCAAGAAATTGTTATTCCTGCATTGTCTCAGGATTCTCCATCCAGTAGTCAGAGTTCGGTTATACCTCTGGATGTGGTTAGAGCCTTGTGGATCTATGTGAACCGTAAAGCTTCTGTTAAGAATACTGATGCTCTTATAGTGTTGTATGATCATCATCATCATCATCATCATCATCATCTTATATAGCGCCACTAATTCCGCAGCGCTGTACAGAGAACTCATTCACATCAGTCCCTGCCCCATTAGAGCTTACAGTCTAAATTGCCTAATATAGACACACACATATAAAACAGATATTGGTAACTTACAGCGCTAGATGGTTCACACATATAGGGATGCCAGCATCATACATAGATAACTGTAACACAAACAAACAATACATAGAGCAGTAAAGTTCCAACAGTTGAATGGGGGTCTCTAGGTGTCATCAAACGTGATCCCACTTCCAAGTGTGTCCAAAAGGGCCAAATATTGGATAACCACGTGAGTGAACCCCCGTAGGGTGTATGCTTACAAGCAGATGTCTTTAAATCAAGCACATCAGACAGACTCCTAATGGGGAATATGAATTCTGCCGCCTCTTTAGACTCCAACAATGAAACATGTGTACAAAGATAAAATCATAGTGTAATACCATTTATTGTACATAAATCAATTAAATCAGTAAAATCCACAGAATAAAGTCTGCTTCTAGGAGCGTACCTCAAGGAAAATAAAGTCCAGCATTAATGACATATCGAAGTAAATTATCCACATAAGGACAATCTGAAGACAGCTGCCTTTATCCTCGGGCCATCCTAGATCCACTGGTCTCCCTGTTGAACCAACGCGTTTCGAATCAAATAGATTCTTTTTCAAGGTAACAGGGGAACAGACGAGTAATCCTTTTAAACTTGTGACACACACACACACACACACACACACACACACGGAGAGACTAGGGTAAATTTTTTGATAGCAGCCAATTAACCTACCAGTATGTTTTTTTGGAGTGTGGGTGGAAACCGGAGCACGCGAAGGAAACCCACGCAAACACCGGGAGAACATACAAACTCCACACAGATAAGGCCATGGTCGGGAATTGAACTCATGACCCCAGTGCTGTGAGGCAGAAGTGCTAACCACTAGGCCACTGTGCTGCCCATGATGCTCTTTATCGTGGCTGGCCAGCCACTAAAAAAACAATAGCTAGAATGATTACGGCAACTATTCATCAGGCTTATCTGTCGGAGGGTTCTCCGGTTCCTGATGGCCTCATGGCTCATTCTACTAGATCAGTTAGCACCTCTTGGGCGGCACGGCTTTAGGGCTCTGTTAAACAGTTGTGTAGAGCAGCTACCTGGTCTTTCGTTCATACGTTTACCAGAATTTACAGCTTCCACGTCTTTGCATCCAAAGACGCAGGTTTTGCATGTAAAGTGTTTCGTTGCAGCTCAGTCTGAGCGTACCCATCCCAAGGGCAACTTTGGAACATCCCCAAGGTGAGCAGTGTCCCCCCAAATGTATGTGCAAGAGAAAACAAGATTTTTGTATTTACCGTAAAATCTTTCTCTTAACACAGTTGGGGGACACTTTGCTACCACCCTTTTGTTGTTCTGATAGTTCTGTTGAGTGTTCTGTTGGTTGTGTTTCTCCCTCTCTTACAGCTTTGTTAGTTTAATAAACTGAGAGCTTCCTGCTTTTTTTAAATTACCCAAGGACCCAGATAAGCATTTCCAGTGTGCCTATTTCTTTCAAATGCTGCTGTGCTGCTGGCTCTGCTTCACTGCTCAGTGGGCGGCTAGCCAGCCAGTAACTAGTAAAATTTAGGTTGTTATGAGCAGCAGGTGGAGTCACCATCTTGCTTATGATGTCAGAGTTGGCCCTTTGAAGGGACATAGTGAACCCTGAAGCTGTCTGTGATGTGATTTGTAGTTCAGAAAGTTGCCACTCTTTACACTCCATTAAAAATAATCAGCAATTTTAGAGGAAATTTACAATATATTTCCACAGAAGTGAAAATGGGGGTGCAAGAGGGATGTGACCACATTGTGTAACCAAAAAAATGCATTGATCCTCTGCACTAACCAATATATTATTACTGCTATTATTTTAAAACTATTTTCTGTATTTAAAACAGGGATTGTGAGTTCCACATATGGAGATACATATATGATAAAAGGGGGTATCTAGTCAGCACACTCAAGTATTGTAAGATGCATGAAAGCTTTGATTGACTTTACAAAATGCAAGACAAGAATGCAGAAGCTCATTGTTAATTGTGGTCTCTGTGTATGGGCTGCCTCAGTAGTTGTTTGTCTTCCTGGATTGATTAATAGGCCATTGTCGGGAGGTTGCAGTCACGTAAGATCAACTCTCTGTGACATCACATTGGTGACACTTTGACTTTTTAAACAGAATGTATTAGTAATTCCTTCTGAGCTATGTTTGATAAAGTTGACACTAAGTTGGTCGTCTGGTATTGTATGTAGTAGACGTAAGTTATATGTTGCCTTTAATAAAATTGGGAATTTTCTATTTACTCGGGACATGTACTGGCTTTCATATTCCTGACATATATTTATATATAAGTGAATGTGGCATGTGCAAAAATTTGAGCACCATAACAATTCAGTATTATAAGGTGACAAAATGTGATTGACTTGTTAGGGCTTAATTTAAGCCAAGTAAAAATTATTCCCTTATAACCTCTGAGGTTGTTATGTTTACAAAACAACCGTGAGTTCCTCTAAGTAGCTAACCGAGGACTTGAATATAAAGATAATTAGCAGTTACAAAATAGGAGGAAGTCTGCAAGAAGATATCTAAACTCCTCCAGCTTGGAATCTAGACTGTTAGAAACCGCGCTAGGAAATACAAATTAAGGGGGACTATTTCTATTCTATTTCTATTGGAAATTCCAATAGAATCTCCGGTAGGACTACTGTTAAACTGGTCAGATATTCAAAGCAGAACTCCTCCTCTGTTACTGCAAATAACCTGCAAAAGATTTTATAGACGGCAGAATCCAGCGTTGCTTACACAAAACAAATCTACATGAAGTTATCAGAAGGAAATCTACGACTTCACCACAACGTCAGTGTCTACATGTAAAACAATACTTGGATAAGCCAGAAACCTATCGGAACAAAGTACTGTGGACTGATAACATTCTTTAACTCAAGACAATTACACCTTGCATACCGTTAGAGCACAGAGGTTGGTCTATCATATTTTGGGGTTGTGTGGCATGCAATGACACAAGAAATATTGTCCGAGTGAAAGGAGGAATAGATTCAGGTAAATAATTGCAAACGCTAGAAGAAAATGTCCTAGAGTTTGATGAAATTAAAACTCAATCAACTAATCAAAATCTATTTCATTAAATGAAAGATTAAGGTTTTAGAGCCCAGATGTGGATATTATAAAAAAAACTGTGGGGGGACTTCAAACATGGAGTTCATGCAAAAAGATTTAAAGAAATATATTTCTAGAAGAGTTTTGCAAGAGTAGACAAGACTTTTAGCTGGTCACAAGAAACCTTTAGATGCTGTGAATCCTGAAAAATACACATCCTATCAGGAATGTAATGCTATACCATAAGATGAAAATGAACACTCAGTACCATAAAGTGGCACTTAGTCATGCCAACTATAGGAATGATTGCCCCAAAGAAGAACAACAATGTTATGGAACCACCAGAACTCTTCACTGTTGGAAACTAGCGCTCAGGGCTGAAGAGGTCTTTAGGTTGGTACCACACATGCACCCATCCGTTTGTCAAAAACATGGTGAAGTATGATTCATCTGACCATATCTCCTTCCTCAACTGCTCTGTAGTCCATTGCACGTGTTTTGTTCACCACGGAACAATGAAACGTGATTTGCCAGATATAATGAGCAGTTTATGCACTGCAACATGACTATGATATCCTGCTTTGTGTAATTCTTATTGGATGGCACCATAGGTTGAAATTTGCAGTCAATTGATCTGCAGTTACACATATATGAAAATCAGCCTGCGCTTACGTAAATGTGTAACTCTGCACCTTTTGCTACTTCACAAATAGACATTTCCAGATCCCAAATAAATATATAAGTGCAAAAAAACAGGATGCATAAAGAAATTTATGACTAAGTCAAATAAAAAAGGTTCTCCCAACAGAACATATATATCATACTTGTCACAGAAACGTTTATGAAACTTTCACAATAAAAAGCTAAATATATTTTATAGTTATGGATATATATTTAAATTCCACATATATATTGAATTGAATATAAAAAAGGACGATAAAAATAGACATGAGTTAAAAATGAAAATCATTTGACTTAGACATACATTTCTTTCTGTTTTTATTGCACTTTAATAATTGATCTTTAGTTGCGCTCTGTTTTGGCTTGCACAGATATTCCAGGCTGTCCCTTAGAGTTCTACACTGACATCACCTTAGACTCTGTTGCTCATGACACATTGTCAAGTTGAGCTTTCTTCGTCACTGGAGTTCCTACCACACACTGCCCAACAATTGCTCCTCTTTTGAAATCACTAAGGTCTTCTTTTGCTGCCATACTAGCCATATTTATAAACAACCAGGACAGTCCTGTATTTTTCTACATGACCCTGCCCATGTTGGGATGACATTTGCTCAATTAGTGCATAAGCTAAGCCACACTGGTGTGAGAGTTCTTGTTTTTAATATGCTTGGTGCCAATCAGGGTTCCATTTTTTTGTTCACTCTTTGCATCTGTCTGCGTAAACTATATATGGGTAAAATGCAAATTTCTTAATTCTAGAGAGATCATCTCAAAATTGCCCAGCAGTTTTTCCAGCTTGTGGGTGGATCAGCCAGTGAATGTGGTAAGTGCTTTAATCCATTATTTCTTCCAAATTTGTAGCATTTACCATTCTTATAAAACCATATGGTGCTTATTTTTATTAAAATTGCGATTTAAATTAGTGAATACCTGGAAATTGCTCTATGGTCTTACCTGTATGCAATTTACTTAATGAGTGGTCAGTGAAGTAAACTTGTTCCAGCCACCTTAGGCTAATACATCTGTAGCGCCCACCACAACCAATGTATAGGCATACAGGAATACTGCTGAATATGAATATTCAGAAGTATTCTCTAGCATTCAAATTTAGACAAACTATGATGTTCGCTCTTACCTGTTCTTAGAACTTTGACTCCCTGATGTTCTCTGTTGCTTGTTCTTTGTTGTTGTTTGGCTGGCTTCTAGAAAGTTGGGGTCTTGTTTGATAATATGCAACATTTTAACAAACCCTAAATGATTAGGGTCTTTAGTTCAAACACAAAACTCCATTATGGCCAGATAAAACTACCCCCTTACACAGGCATATATAGACCTTAAAATATATGAACATTTGTTGTCAAAGAGCTATAATCAAATATTATCTACCAGCCCCATCTGACTAGTATTTAGCATTTCAGGGACCGCAGAGCACATCCTTGTGACCACTACACAATACAGAGAGCATCCTCAGGAATCACAGCTTCCAATTCATGAAGCGACCCTCCCAGCCATTTCATCACACCCCCAGTGGCCAATTCATGATCCCTTCCTTCCCCCAGCCATTGTATTACGTTCCCCTCCTGCCGTTTCACCAGCACATGTAATTTACCTTCCTCTCCAGCAGCAATCTTCTGTCAGTGCAGGTGTGGATACTTATTAGTCAATGCTTATATTACACATCCAAACCAAGAACCGTCCACACCTGCGATGATTCCAGCCACCTATATTAAAAAAATATGGGGCGGCTAAAACTTAATTGCCAGCGGCACTGTGTCCTTCACCCCCCCCCCCCCCCCCCCCGCCTCCCTGCAAGAACTCCAAGCTGCAGCCTGATCAACCTGCTTAGCTGGGTTACGACTATGATTTCATGTGAGAAAATCATTAGTAATGCTGCAACACAGAAATTATACTTGGACTCATTGAGAGTTTCATATGCACTTGGAATGCATGTAGGGAAAAATGCAAGTAAAGTGTAATTATGTGCATATGTTCAGTCGAACACATCTCAAAATTTGTCTAGCTCAAAAACACTAGCTTTTGTGTCAAGTGTAACATCTGTATATACTTACGCCGCAGGATAACGTAGAGATGCGGTAGAGAAAGCATAGTGATGTGGCTTGACAGTGTTAGTAGTGAATGTTAAACTAGCATTATCCTATTCATGTACACTGTAATATAATAATGAAGTGTCATATACACAATAGAGAATAGTGTTCCATAAAAGATGTAATTAAATACAACCATCTATTGTTCTCCTCCTTTAAAATCATATGGAATCCTCATTCCTTCCGTAGCGCAAATGGAAATGTCAATTAAGTAAATAGATGGCAACTTTATATAATATATACACAACGCACATATGCCAATCAGAAAATTAGAAGCTTATAGCTAGTGCTGATGGTAGTTGTAGTCATCATCATCATTGCATATTGTTGCACCAGCCTTCCAGCTCCTGCAAGAGTTAAGCCTACTAAAAGGTGCTGCTGCTGATGCATCCACATCGAATTGTGTCTTGGTTATGCGAACATGCCCTTACTGTACTCTGCCTATGTTTGACTACATGTGCCTGCCACCGTTCTGGTTCTTTTGACATAAGGAAACAGAAGACAACGATACACATAAAACATATACGGATGCATGTGTACACATTTTTGGTGCACATGCACAGTACGGAAATGCGTACAAAATGGGAAACAAAAAACCTATGTCCAACTCTATATGTGCACCATTGTATGTACTGCAGGGTCTTTTCTATTTCCATATATATCTTATATACCATTGAGTTTTTTTGCCAATAACCACCTCTTGAAACAGGATTAATGAAACACCCCCAATAAAAGGCAAAAAGAAATGTCTATCTGATCTGCCATTAAAGTGAATTTTAAGGGGAAGATTCAATTAACCAGCGAAGAGCAGTGGGAGCCTCATGTGATGTGCTTCTGTACCCATTTCCAGTTAATACGGTACTGAAATCTTTGCATATTTTTGCAATGATTTCAGGATGGATTCTTTGCATAGAATCAAATCTTGCGCAGTGTCCTATAAGGCTTAAGTGTTTTTTGTTTACAATGTCTTTGTGTACAATGTTTCCCTGAAATCACACTTCAAGATGCACTGCTTCATCTTACTCATCCCAGCTCTTTCTCATAGGATTTCATGACATCAGTGTGTTTCATGAATGCCTACATCCACATTCCAAACATTTCTCTGTTTCACTGGGTTGGGATTAACAACTTGGCTTTTGAAGCCATGGTGGCACAGTGGTTAGCATTGCTGCTTCAGAGCTGAGGTC
Organism: Mixophyes fleayi; assembly: GCF_038048845.1. Taxonomy (NCBI): domain Eukaryota; kingdom Metazoa; phylum Chordata; class Amphibia; order Anura; family Limnodynastidae; genus Mixophyes; species Mixophyes fleayi. The sequence goes on from NC_134409.1 coordinate 93,398,427, forward strand.
AAAGCTGTGGCGTTATGAGTGTGTTTTCAACGTGGACCCTGTGTTTATGGCGTTTGTATGTTCTCCCTGTGTTTGGGTGAGTTTCTTCTTGGTGCTCCTGTTTCCACCCACAAAGTTCAAAAATGTACTGGTAGGTTATCTGGCTGCTGATGAAAATGTACTCTCTTATGGTTGTATTCTCATTTGCCATTGTTTCGACCTCAAGCAAGAGATTATATCATTCTCTTTCATAAAAGTACAACTACAATAATCATTTTGGAGTTCCTCCAGGTTCTGTTGTAGGGCCTTAGAAATGGTGGAGCGATTTCTAGCTAGTCTGTCTGATTGGGTTCAGCAAGCAACTTTCTAGTGAACATCCCACTCTACATGATTGTTTGTTTTATTATAAGCAGGCATGGAAGCATGCTATTGCCAGGCCAGTTGTTTAAAGCAACCACACCATTCTATGTTCATAGGCTTACTAACTTTTACCAAATGATTGTGTTTGGATCTGTGGCTGTGGCTTTGACAGTAAGGTCCCACAGTTGTTTGTTGGAAATAAAGGTTTTTTTCAATTTTATTCCTTTTCCCCAAAACTTTATCTCCAGATCAACTTTGTAGTTTTGGCTTTCACTGTTTCTATTAGTTCACTGCCCTGCTTCCTATGGTTGAAGCCTAACCCTATTAATTCCGTTTCCACCATGGAAAGTGAAAAATGCCTCTGGTATATGCCAAATCTTCGACATCTACATAAAAATCATAATTATGTCATACTTGCCAACTCTCCCGGAATATCCGGGAGACTCCCGAAATCTGGGTCAGTCTCCCGGGAGAGAGGGCAATTATCCCGATTCCCGACCGGCTTTGGAAAAGTAAATGGAGGGGGTGGGGCTTATTGGCATCATTAATACATCATTGTGGCCCCGCCCCCTAGTTTTATTGGTCGAAAAGAGTGGTGACAGCATTGGGGGCATGGCTAATTGTGCAATTCTTCTGGCCCCACCCCCACACACCCACCTGCCCCCGGACCTCCCGACCAATGTTGGCAACTATGATTTATGTATGTGTGTATGTGTGTGTCTATACAATATATATATATATATATCTATATCTATAATATAAATGTCTAGTGGCGTGTGTTAGTCTGTCTGTGTGTGTGTGGAAAAAATAAAACCAAGCTGCAGCGCCACCTGCTGGGCGGAGTTATACACTGACCTAAATTCTTAGTGTGTGTGGGAAAAAAATGCAGAAAGGGCTGAAATTTGGTATAATAAGATGTTTTTAATTTGTTAATTTAATTTGTTCATTGTTAAAAGTGTTTATAAAGATTTTAAAAATATATATATATATTTCTTGAAGGAGAAGTGACAGTTGGGAGTGGTTGGTGGTTGCCGGGGGTGACAGTGGGGAGTGGATGGTGGTTGAGGCCTGGGCTATGGCCCAAATGCATGCACCAATCTGTTTAAGAGAGGAGTTATTATTGTGAATGTATTGCTGATCATTTCAACTGTAACCTTTATTAATTTATCAGCGTCTTTCATCCTTACCTTAAAGAGGTTATGTTACCTTAATTGAGGGTTTAACTTGTTCATATTGCTGTTAAATATCTTTATTGGGACTGCTACTATCAAACTGAGCGTGTACCTAAAGAACCGCCCCCATACAGATGTCAATCCAGCAGAGGACCCAATTAGAAACTTGTATCCTATAGTCGCCTCCCATAAATAAAGCACTTTGAAGAGACTCTTCTATTACACACCGGGGACTCCAGTTTTTCATTACATACACCGACATCAGCGCCTGGGAACTTCTCTATTAATCGATTGTCATTCTGGGGAATAGGACGAGCCCCTTCCATATCCCATTGGCTGCACCTACACATAGGTTAAAGAAGCGCGGACACCATTATCTTGTATTTTGTTTAATTGCATTTTCATTGTTTTGATTGGGGTTTTTTGCTAGAAAGAAATGTGAAATAGCAATCATTATAGTTCAAAATATCATCAAAACCATACGAGTATGGCAAAATATCTGTGTTCTAATATGTTTTATCTTCTTTAATAGATACAATACCTGGAAGACAGTGCATGGCCTCTTGCTTCTTTTTACTGCGTCAATTTGATGATGTCTTGATTTACCTTAACTCTATTAAGGTCAGTACAGTCACATTACTGCCAGTTACCTTAGAACTTTTCCTGACAGTAGGGGTGGTTTATGAAGGACAATTGTAATGCAGACATGTGTCTTATTTTGCACTCCTGCATAAGCTTTTGCTTTGTGTATTCGTACGTATACATGCATACCTAGGAAGTGCAGAAATTTCTGCCATCTTTTAGTTCAGTCCCTGCCCCATTGAAGCTTACAATATAAATTCCCTAATATATACACACACACACAGACTAGGGTCAATCTGATAGCAGCCAATTAACCTACCAGTTTTTGGAGTGTGGGAGGAAACCAGTGCACCCAGAGATAACCCAATCAGTCATGGGGAGAACATACAAACTCCACACAGATAAGGCCATTTTCGTGAATCAAGCTCATGACCCCAGTGCTGTGAAGCAGAAGTGCTAACCACTAAGCCACTATGCTGCCCAGGTACTAGTAATGTGTCATGAGCCGCGGCGGTACTCACAGCCGCCGCGGCTCGCTTCCTGTGCTCCCTGGCGTCCCGGCCGTCTGCAGCCTCACTGCCGGTTATAGCTTCTGTTGCCAGTCTGCTGACCTGCTCTGTGCCTTGTTCCTGCTTGTTGAATATTCTGCTCATTACCCGTGTATGACCCTTTGCCTGGATTTGAACCTTGCCTGTGTATCTCGTGACCCTGACCTCTGGCGTGTTTACCGACTTTCCTGTCTGCTCGTGACCCTTGACCTCGGCCTGTTTATTGGAATTGATATCTGCTGCCGGCCCTTGACCTTTGCTTGGACTTCACTTCGTTTACCTGGGTTCTCCCCAGCCGTACATACTTCACGACCCTCTGTCAGTCTGCAGCCCAGTCTGTCCCCACCACTAGGGGCTCCAGTGAACACCTGACTGGCAGAGTAGATTCCGGGTTGTGTTGTACCGACTGGAGGGGTTCCTAACATTAATACCGGCCTACACACTTACCGGAGACAAGGGTGTAATGGATGGAAGCGGAACGGCACCGTCTCCGGAGCAAGCCCTAGCGGGTCATGTCGAGTCCCTATACCAAATGATCCAGGGATTGTCTGAGCGTTTATCCGTTCAGGAAGAAGCTGCAAAACCTTCACAACCCATTCCAGATTCCACCTGTGAACCTAAAATGAATCTGCCAGACCGGTTCTCCGGAAATAGATCCCTGTTCCGGAATTTCAGGGAGAGCTGCAAGCTCTATTTTCGGTTGAGACCCCGCTCCTCTGCTTCAGAACAACAAAAAGTCGGGATTATCATTTCCCTCCTTCAGGGTGACCCCCAGTCCTGGGCCTTCTCCTTGCCGCAGACCAGTCCTGCCATGCAGTCAGTAGACGCTTTCTTCGAGGCATTAGGTCTACTATATGATGACCCGGATCGAATGGCCTCCGCTGAGGCTCATCTACGGGCCTTGAAACAAGGTCGGCGGTCGGCAGAGGAGTACTGCGCCGAATTCCGTAGATGGTCACCTGACAGTGGATGGAATGAAGAGACAAAAAGGAGAGGGATAGGGAAGAATTGTGTAGTTGGAGGCACTCAGCGATCATAGTTACTAAAATATCTATGTCTTTATTGATATACATTAAAATAATCCCTCCTAGTTCAAATAGCGAAATATTAAAATAATTGTGACTATAATTGTGAGTTAAAATAGCAGAATATGCTATGCCCTGCTACTTTATACCAACATATATAAATTATCAATGTATAATATTATTAGTCACTCTCTTATTGAAAACGTTTTATTATTCTGAGGTAACATTCATTAATAAAGATATATGTGGTGTGAATTGATTAATGTGATGACGGTTGTTCAATAAGGACCTTTATATTGCTTCAATTCACTCTGAAGTAATTAATTTATAAATGACACAATGTATTGTCACTTTGGTCTTTTAGAGTAGTTAATAAATCACTGTTCATACTACTGATGTAATAAAGACTACATATAGATTTGAGATATGTCCGTTATTGTTGACCTATACAATACATATACATAGTTGTCTTGTAAAGCCCAATAAGGGTTAAACTTTAGTATGCTTTTTCAAGGCTTGAAAAAGCATGTAGCGAAACGCGCGTTGGCGTTTACCCTGCTACTGCTCCCATTCACTCTCTGTTATAAATTGTTCAAACTTAACAATTCTCAGGTTACATCAACCCTATATGGGTGATAGATATTATAGATGTGTGTGTGTGTGTGTGTGTATGTGTGTGACGGCTAAACGATATGGCTGTAATTTAGAAGGACATTTACTTAACATATAGGTGACTGACCTACAAGAGCAAAACTAATCCACTTAATGATAAATGGAACAATACATTATCAGTATTACCAGCATATACTGCTAGATCAGAGAGCACATGCTAACTCTGTAGTCTGCTTAGTTCTTGTGGATTAACAGCTGGGTCTGAGCATACTAAAGTTTAACCCTTATTGGGCTTTACAAGACAACTATGTATATGTATTGTATAGGTCAACAATAACGGACATATCTCAAATCTATATGTAGTCTTTATTACATCAGTAGTATGAACAGTGATTTATTAACTACTCTAAAAGACCAAAGTGACAATACATTGTGTCATTTATAAATTAATTACTTCAGAGTGAATTGAAGCAATATAAAGGTCCTTATTGAACAACCGTCATCACATTAATCAATTCACACCACATATATCTTTATTAATGAATGTTACCTCAGAATAATAAAACGTTTTCAATAAGAGAGTGACTAATAATATTATACATTGATAATTTATATATGTTGGTATAAAGTAGCAGGGCATAGCATATTCTGCTATTTTAACTCACAATTATAGTCACAATTATTTTAATATTTCGCTATTTGAACTAGGAGGGATTATTTTAATGTATATCAATAAAGACATAGATATTTTAGTAACTATGATCGCTGAGTGCCTCCAACTACACAATTCTTCCCTATCCCTCTCCTTTTTGTCTCTACATTAATGTTAGTGTAGGAGTGCACCCACCAGTAAAAATACAATTTTCAATCTTAGAAGTTATAGATATTATTAAACTGGTAGCGATACCTAGTGCAGTGGTATTCTCTTCTACAAGTGGATGGAATGACCCTGCCTTACGCAGTCAGTTTCGCCTAGGCCTGTCGGAACAGATTAAAGATTCTTTTGTGCAATACCCGTCTCCTAACTCATTGGAGAATCTTATGTACCTCGCCATTAAAATTGACAGGAGAATTAAGGAGCGAAAGTCTGAGAAGGAGGCATCTTCTCTTCCATCTGCCTTGATTCCTGTTCCCGCGGATGATGAGGAGCCTATGCAGCTAGGAGCGTATCGTCTCTCCCCTGAGGAAAGAGACAGGAGACGATCACAAGGCTTATGTCTCTATTGTGGCACTAAGGGCCACTTCTCCCGTTCCTGCCCTAATAAGCCGGGAAAAGAGCATGCCTAGGGAATGAGGGGAAAGTTCACCTAGGTCTGCAAATTTTTTCCCCAAAAAATTCTGTATTGATCCCTGCACAGCTCACGTTCAGTGCTGGTTCCGTAGACCTGTCGGCCTTCATTGACAGTGGAGCTGCAGGCAACTTCCTCGACATCGGGTTTGCCCGCTCTGCTGGAATTCCAATGGTAAAGCTCAAATCTGCCATTACTGTATGTGGCTTAGATGGGAGTCCATTGCCTGGCGCCAAGATTGCCTGGGAGACCCCGCTACTACAGTTAAACATTGGAGCTCTCCATTCTGAGTCCATAATCTTCTTCCTTATCGAATGTCCGTCGGTTCCTTTGATCCTGGGCCACCCTTGGCTTTCCCGTCATAACCCTGTCATGGATTGGGTAAAAGGAGAAATTGTCCAGTGGAGCTCTTATTGTACTCAGTCTTGCTTGACACTGCCTCTGCGTGTGATTCAGTCTATTCCGGAGCAGCTTCCCTCACAATACCTTGAGTTCAGGGATGTCTTCTCCAAAAAGGCTGCTGATACTTTACCACCGCACCGTGACTTCGACTGTCCCATCGAGCTTATTCCTGGTTCCAAGTTATCCAAGGCACGCTTGTACTCCCTCTCTGGTCCAGAGACCAAATCCATGCAGGAATACATTGATGAAAATCTGGAGAAAGGTTTCATCAGGCCATTTAAATCTCCAGTAGGAGCGGAATGCTTCTTTGTATCCAAAAAGGACGGAGGACTAAGACCTTGTATTGACTACCGGGGATTGAATCTCATTACAGTCAAGAACACCTATCCCCTTCCTCTCATCTCCGTATTATTTGATCAATTAAGAGCTGCTACAGTCTTCACCAAAATCGATCTTCGTGGAGCATATAACCTCATCCGTATCAAAGAAGGAGATGAATGGAAGACGGCATTCAATACGCACTCTGGCCACTACGAGTATCTGGTCATGCCGTTTGGTCTCAGCAATGCACCTGCAGTATTCCAGGACCTGATTAATGAAGTTCTTTGGGAGTTCCTTGATTGTTTCGTGGTCGTCTATTTAGATGATATCCTCATCTATTCTAAATCTCTATCCGTACATCAAGATCACGTCAAACAGGTTCTACGAAAATTGCGAGAAAACCACCTTTACGCCAAATTAGAAAAGTGTGAGTTCGAGGTGCAGAAGGTATCATTCTTGGGTTACGTAATCTCTTCTGAGGGATTCTCCATGGATCCAACTAAGGTTCAGGCTATCTTGGATTGGGTGCAACCAAACAATCTTAAGACGGTGCAGAGGTTCCTGGGCTTCGCCAACTACTACAGAAGGTTCATTCGTGGCTTTGCTGACATTGTGGCTCCCATTGTCGCCCTGACTCGCAAAGGAATGGATCCAACTAATTGGTCACCCCAAGCAGTAGCCTCATTCGAAAGCTTGAAAAAAGCCTTTGTGTCCGCTCAGGTCCTTAGACATCCAGATCCAGCTAAGGCATTTGTTCTTGAGGTCGACGCTTCTGACATCGGTGCCAGTGCTATCCTATCACAGAAGGATCTTCATACTCACCGTCTACACCCATGTGCCTATTTCTCCCGTAAGTTCTCTTCAGCAGAAGCCAACTACAATGTCGGTAATAGGGAACTATTGGCAATCAAATGGGCCTTCGAGGAGTGGCGGCATTGGCTGGAGGGTGCTTCACATCAGATCTCCGTTATTACAGACCACAAGAACTTACAATATATTCAATCGGCCAAACGCCTAAATCCCAGACAGGCCCGTTGGTCGTTATTCTTTACCCGTTTTAATTTCGTGATCACCTACCGACCAGGTTCCAAAAATGTCCGGGCAGATGCTCTGTCTAGAAGTTTCTTGGCACACCACGTTCCAGTTACAAACCCAGAACCTATTATTCCACTTCCATAATCCTTGCTGGGTTAACCCAAGACCTGAGTATCACACTTCAGAGATTTCAGAGATTAGCCCCTGATATTACTCCGGAGCGATGTCTATTTGTTCCAGTCCATTTAAGGAAGGCGGTTCTTGCAGAGGCGCATAATAGTAGGACTGCTGGACACCCTGGAATTCAGAAGACGCTACAAATCCTTTTCCGTACGGCCTGGTGGCCATCATTGTCTGCTGACGTCAAGAGTCATGTCCTCTCATGCGAGGTTTGTGCCAGGAATAAAATCCCCAGGATTCGTCCAGTAGGTCAGTTGGTTCCATTGGCCATTCCTGCAAAACCTTGGACACACTTGTCCATGGACTTTATAGTCGATCTGCCACCCTCTGCAGGACACAATACCATTTGGGTCGTGGTAGACTGCTTCAGCAAAATGTCACACTTCATACCGCTAACCAGACTTCCTACTGCTCGAGATTTGGCCATCTTATTCATCCAACATATTTTCTGTCTCCATGGACTCCCTACTGACATAGTCTCCGATCGTGGTTCCCAGTTCATAACACAATTCTGGAAATCCTTCTGTACCCTTCTCGGAATCAAGATCAGTTTGTCATCCGCATACCACCCTCAGTCAAATGGGCAAACTGAAAGGGTTAACCAGTCCTTAGAGCAATTTTTACAATGCTACATGTCGGAATTCCATGATAACTGGTCCTCCTTGTTAGCCTGGGCAGAATTTGCTTATAATAATTCATGTCACTCATCTACCAAAACCTCTCAGTTTTACTGCAATTTTGGTTTTCACCCCAGATCTAATTCCTTGTACTCACTCAAGTCCGCTGCAATCCCGGAGATTCACTCCACTGCCAGGGATCTCAGAGTTATCTGGAGAAAAGTGCAGTCATCATTGAGACAAGCCTCATTTGTTGCAAAAAAAAATTCGGACCGCCACCGTACCACCTGCTCCCTCAAGATGGGCCAGAAAGTGTGGCTTTCTACAAAAAATATTAGGCTCAGACAGCCTTGCAAGAAGTAGGGCCCTAAGTTCATCGGTCCGTTTCTTATCGTCAAGCAGGTGAATTCTGTTGCACTTAGGTTAAAAATTCCTGGGTCGTTGAGAATCCCCAACACATTTCATTGTTCTCTATTGAAGCCTGTACTGTATCCTAATCTAACTCAGCCTTCAAGTTTTGCCTGTGAGAAATATAAACAAACCACAAAAATACGTTATCCAGAAGATCCTTGATTCTATAAAAGTGCAAGGTTAGGTGCACTTCCTAGTGCAGTGGAGGAATCGCGGGTTAGAGGAGTGGTCCTGGGTCCCGCGAAAAACGACTTCATGCTTCAAGACAACGGTCGGACGCCCTGCAGTAGGGGACAGCCGGGCGCGTGCGCAGAAGTACCTAATAGCCTGGTGGCTATTAGGCTCTAATTTATTAATCAGCCAGCTCCTGGGAGTAGTTGCAAAGCTAGGCTCTGATTGGCCCACCTGTATATTTAAGGCAGTGAGGTCTGCAGCCTCACTGCCGGTTATAGCTTCTGTTGCCAGTCTGCTGACCTGCTCTGTGCATTGTTCCTGCTTGTTGAATATTCTGCTCATTACCCGTGTATGACCCTTTGCCTGAATTTGGATCTTGCCTGTGTATCTCATGACCCTGACCTCTGGTGTGTTTACCGACCTTCCTGTCTGCTCGTGACCCTTGACCTCGGCCTGTTTATTGCAATTGATATCTGCTGTCGGCCCTTGACCTTTGCTTGGACTTCACTTCGTTTACCTGGGTTCTCCCCAGCGGGTACACAATTCACGACCCTCTGTCAGTCTGCAGCCCAGTCTGTCCCCACCACTAGGGGCTCCAGTGAACACTTGACTGGCAGAGTAGATTCCGGGTTGTGCTGTACCGACTGGAGGGGTTCCTAACATAATGGAGGGGACATCTAGGAAAGAAACACAATAAAAATCCCCTAGCGCCCTGCTGTCAACCAGTAAAAAACCTGTGGTTCGATTTATTAATAAATTACAGAATTCTTCATTACACACATAGACATATTTTAAGTTTATAGGTAATTTAATTCATATTAACATAACACTTGTAATGTTTCAGGGGCCACTACAAAGATAGGAAATAAAGCGCTTACTAGATTTTATAGGGATTTTATTTGCTAACACTATGTTACAGGTGACTTTAGTGATTTTGAGTAGAGATGTTCAGACTCTGTTTCCCGAAAACCGAGCCCACCTGAACATCGCAGATCCGAGTCACGTGCCCTTTTGCACGCCCTTGGAACTGAAAACGAGGCAAAATGTCATTGTTGCATCGTCAGATCTCTTGGATTCTATAAGTACCTCCCTCCACGGAGATCCAGCGCCATTTCACAGACAGACACAGAACGGGTAGCTGGATTCTTGGGAATCTCCAGTGACATTGTACTGTGCCATAGCTCACACAGAAACAGGAGAGATGGCAGTGTTCTTGGCAGTCTACAGTTTCAGTACCATTGCTCATTGTCATTGCTGAAAGGAAACAATAGGGGTGGCAGTGTTCTGAAAAGTCTCCAGTCACATTGCTCTGTGCCATTGCTCATACAGAAACAGGAGGGGTAGCAGTGTTCTTGTGACTCTCCAGTCTCCAGTCACATTGCCCTGTGCCATCGATATGGATTCACATCAGTCACCAGAAGACCAGGAGCACCAAGCACCCGCTGGCATTAGTCAAGATGATACTAATCCCTCTACGTCATCTGTTAAAACCTATGTTCTTAAAGGTTTTAAGTCAGGGAAACAAAAATGATTAAAAAAAAAAAGCTTTCACCTTTTTAAAGAAAAAAAACACCTCTCTAATAAAGGGAAAGTTTACAGTAGAAAAGACATAAAATTGCCAACATGCCATTCTACCAAAATATTAACATCTGCTTGCTCCCTTCTCTCAGCTCGATCCTAGCACCTGCAATCTACACTGTAATCATCCTCACCCTCACCCTCATCAGTGTGTACATCATCCTCACACAATACAAATTCATGCCCGCTGGAATCCACCATTACAGAAGTCTCTGTACTTTGATGTAATTGGCGGTAATGGAAGAGATGTCACAATTTTTGGCCAATTCTTTTAGACCGGACCAAATGTCAAAATGTGCTGACTCATCTGCATCACAACTGGGTGTCTTGGGAAAACTACGTTTTTTCCTAACAGCAGTTGCAGCTCTCACAATATTGGTGGCATTATCAGAAATTACACATCCTCAGAAGAGTCCAAGCATGATAAGCCATGTTGCAATAACATCCCTTAGTTTTTCAAACAGGTTGTCAGCGGTATGCCTCTTAGTGTAGCTGGTGATACACAAATGTAGGATACCACTTTGTATTTGCAAACAGATGAGGGGGATTTTTGTGTAGCTGACGATGGCGCTAATAAAGTTTGATGATGATGATGTTGTTTGTGTAAATCCTGCATCAGTGGTAGCAGTTCTTTCCAGTGATAAGAAGAAGGCCATTGTCATGCCTGTGCATAAGACCAATAAATCCACCTCTTATGTGTGGAATTATTTTTACCCAATCCTGACAACAGTTATCTAGCCATTTGTAAAGCAACACTGTTACAACCCTGTCTGTTGTTTGTACCTAGCAGCAGTGCCTCATACCACCAGAGGTGCTGCTGTTCTGTTCCTGAACTCTTCTACGTGCCTGAAGGAGTTAATCTCCTTGCATTATGCCTGATTAGAACTGCACCTGTTGCACTGCTTTAAGTACCTGCCTCTAGCTGTGCTCTGTGCAGTTCATCCATTTGTTCCTGGCTGCTGCTAACCTGCTCCTGTGCTGTTTGGTATATACCTGCTGGATTGAACTTCTGTGTATGACCCCTGCCTGTACCTTGGACCTTGCCTGCTTGCCTGAGACCCCGAATCATTTGCCTGTACCTTGGACCACGCTGTTTTGCCTGTTGCCCTGATTTTTTGGACAGACTTCTGGACCTTACTTATTTGCTTGATCTCTGCCTGGCTATTTGGATTTGTTTGTCTGATCTCTGCTTGATCCCTGGACTCTGTCTGCTTTCCTGGACAGGCTTGTGCCTTCTGGACTGGGGTAAAACTTATAATACCTGTTCCTGCCATTTTTACTATACAGTCTCCTTAGGAACCTGTTCTTATCAGTGGATCTGAGTTATCTTGTTTGTGTATTTACCTGAATAAAAACACTTTCCTTTACACTTCTGTTGCTCTTCGTGAATGCACTAGGATTCATAACATGATGAACTGCCATACAATCTGGGCCTGCTGATTGCCCGCCGTCTGTCTTAGTCCTGGAATTCCTAGTGTTTTTGCATTGAACTCTGTGTTTGGCTATTAGACATGTCTGTAAGTCCACAATTACAAATGCTGCAAATGGACACTGTTCAGCTCCGTTACCAAATCATACAAGTATCCACTTTACTCTAAGAACTGCTTAAAATTCTTCCTGCTGCTGTTATAAGTAGTTTCAACACTAATTCTGATTTTAAAGCAACAAACTCCTCTAATGAAAGCATGCAGACTGCAGAGAATCCTCCCAGAACTTTTTCTGACATTGGTGTTGGATCTATGGTAATGCCAGCGGACCCTACCATTAGGGATTCTAAATGACCAAGCTACCTGCGTTCCCCTCTCACTGAGGAGGAACGATGGCGCAGAAGAATTGGTAAACTATGCCTCTACTGCGCCAGTGGCGAACATTTCTTACAAAGCTGTCCTCTCCGCAGACCACAACATCCTATGGAGCAGCCTTCAGTGTGCTCCTCTCCAGACCCTGGATTGTTCTGCACGTCACCTCCTGTTGCTTTACTTCAGTTTAATCTGCCAGTTCCAGCTGCCGCCTGTCCTGCGGTGCCAGTTCCAGCTGCCGCCTGTCCTGCGGTGCCAGTTCCAGCTGCCGCCTGTCCTGCGGTGCCAGTTCCAGCTGCCGCCTGTCCTGTGGTGCCAGTTCCAGCTACTGCCAGCACTGAGTCTCCAGCCATTGCCTCCTGTTCCAAGGTGCCAGCCTCTGCCTTCGATCCTGAGTCTCCTGTCGCTGGGTCCGGTCCTGAGTCTGCTGGGTCCGGTCCTGAGTCTGCTGGGTCCGGTCCTGAGTCTGCTGGGTCCGGTCCTGAGTCTGCTGGGTCCGGTCCTGAGTCTGCTGGGTCCGGTCCTGAGTCTGCTGGGTCCGGTCCTGAGTCTGCTGCCTCTACTCCCGAGTCTTCAGCCGCTGCCTCTACTCCCGAGTCTTCAGCCGCTGCCTCTACTCCCGAGTCTTCAGCCGCTGCCTCTACTCCCGAGTCTTCAGCCGCTGCCTCTACTCCCGAGTCTTCAGCCGCTGCCTCTACTCCCGAGTCTTCAGCCGCTGCCTCTACTCCCGAGTCTTCAGCCGCTGCCTCTACTCCCGAGTCTTCAGCTCCAGAGGGGGCGCTGCCCTTACAGTCTGCTCCAGAGGGGGCGCTGCCCTTACAGTCTGCTCCAGAGGGGGCGCTGCCCTTACAGTCTGCTCCAGAGGGGGCCCTGTACCTCCAGCCCTTTCCAGAGAGGGCTCTGTCACTCCAGCCCCCTCCCGAGTTGCCTGTCCATGCGGTTCAGCCCGAGTTGCCTGTCCATGCGGTTCAGCCCGAGTTGCCTGTCCATGCGGTTCAGCCCGAGTTGCCTGTCCATGCGGTTCAGCCCGAGTTGCCTGGCCATGCGGTTCAGCCCGAGTTCCCATTCTATGCGGTTCAGCCTGACTTGTCACTTGGTGCTGTCTGCTCTGAGGCATCTCACAGTGCTGTCTGCCCTGAGGCATCTCACAGTGCTGTCTGCCCTGAGGCATCTCACAGTGCTGTCTGCTCTGAGGCATCACAGTGCTGTCTGCTCTGAGACTGCTGCACAAGCTGGGTACTCTCCAGAGACTGCTATTGAGCCTGAATGCCCAAAAGCCTCTTCTGAGTCATCAGATCCTCCTCCAGTCTTCTTTGATGGAGACATCAAACAGTTTGTTACAGTACTCGAACTTTCCATGAAACAGTTTCAAGAATGTCCAGATTATTTTGTTGACCAATTTGACCAAGTGGGTTCAATCATTATGTGTTTTAGAGGGGAGCCACAAACCTGGGCCTTCTCATTACTAAATTCCGATGACCCCATTATTCATAATGCCATGGACTTTGTTAATGCGGTTTGTTAGTAGTACACTCCATCCATAATAAAGTCATCTGATCACGATTTTTCTGTGCCCATTCCAGCCTGTGCATCAGTTCCTGCACTTGTCCATAAGACCTCTATGAATGTGTCTTCCATCAGACAGTCTAGGTCAACTAGGGAGAAGGTTAACAAGAACGGAAAAAACCTTGCTTTGCCACTTCAGTCACAACAAACACCAATCGTGGTGACTGGCTTTTTGGGCATACCGCCATCCTCTAATAGAATAAAAGGTCCTATCCTGACCCTTGGCTGGGACTCAGACTCTGAGAGTGAATTCGTTGAAGATACAAGAGACTTAGTGGACGAACTTGCCAATTCTTTTGTTTTTGAGGAATTGGGTCTTCTCTGTACTCCTTTGGAGAAGAGCCCAATTAGATCTTCAGGAAGATCCCATAAAAAGAAAAAGAAGAGGAGGAATACCTGAAGGGAGCTTGTATGGAGCGTCTGGAATCCGCTCCTTAAAGGGGGGGCTATGTTACAACCCTGTCTGTTGTTTGTACCTAGCTGCAGTGCCTCATACCACCAGAGGTGCTGCTGTTCTGTTCCTGAACTCTTCTACGTGCCTGAAGGAGTTAATCTCCTTGCATTATGCCTGATTAGAACTGCACCTGTTGCACTGCTTTAAGTAGCTGCCTCTAGCTGTTCTCTGTGCAGTTCATCCGTTTGTTCCTGGCTGCTGCTAACCTGCTCCTGTGCTGTTTGGTATATACCTGCTGGATTGAACTTCTGTGTATGACCCCTGCCTGTACCTTGGACCTTGCCTGCTTGCCTGAGACCCCGAATCATTTGCCTGACCACGCAGTTTTGCCTGTTGCCCTGACCTTTTGGACAGACTTCTGGACCTTGCTTATTTGCTTGATCTCTGCCTGGCTATTTGGATTTGTTTGTCTGATCTCTGCTTGATCCCTGGACTCTGTCTGCTTCCTGGACAGCCTTGTGCCTTCTGGACTGGGGTAAAACTTATAATACCTGTTCCTGCCATTTTTACTATACAGTCTCCTTTAGGAACCTGTTCTTATCAGTGGATCTGAGTTATCTTTTTTGTGTATTTACCTGAATAAAGACACTTTGCTTTACACTTCTGTTGCTCTTCGTGAATGCACTGGGATTCATAACAAACACCACCTTCCTCATCAATGTCCTCACTAATGATTGGAGTCCTGCATCCAAGTTGCTAAGGCGAGATGACTCCTCCCCTATCCAAGATTCCTCTGAAGAATTCTTGAGCGTTAGTCCCACTGCTGCTGCTGGATCTTCAATCCAGAAGTAGACCAAGAAAAAGGCTAATAGTAATTTACAATAATTGACTGTTAAACAATCCTTTGCAAGAGGAAGCAAGTTTGAATGCTGTCACCCAGTCGCAAGGCGGTTCACAGACTATGCTAGTATTAGATCTGCGTCCAGTATTCACTATTAATGCAGCTGGTTTTAGTCAGTTAATTGAGGTCTTGTGTCCCCGCTACCAAATTGCATCACAACACCATTTTACTAGAAAGGCTATTCCTCACCTCTACCAGAAGGTTCGTAAAAATGTAATTATTTGGGCTACAAAATGCCATTCTACCCAATGTACACTTAACCAAAGATATGTGAACAATTGGTACTGGGCAAACTAAAGATTATTTGACTGGGTTGGTGATTCGCCTTCACAAGCAGGAACAACAGCAGCATGTACCCAACTACGTCACATTTTTCATATGCAGGCTACTCTGTGTATCATCGGCTTCACTAAGAGGCATACAGCTGACAATCTGTTACATAAACTAAGGATTTTAATTGTTACATGGCTTATCCCACTTGACTCTCCTCAGGATATGTCATTTCTGATAGTGCCACCAATAATGTGAGCGCATTACAGCTGAGTGAATTCCATCACATTCCCTGTTTTGCTCACACAGGCAATATGGTGGTGCCGAGCTTCTTGAAAAATGACAGGGACGTGCAGGAGATGCTGTCTGTGGCCTGTAAAATTTCGGGACATATACAGCATTCTGCAACAGCATGTAGGAGATTGCAGCAGCTACAAGAACAATTTAATTTGCCCTGCCACCAACTGACGTAAGAGGTGGCAACAAGGTGGAACTGCAACCTTTATATTCTTCAGAGGATGTAGGAACAGCTAAAAGCCATCAGTCTTAGAGTCCAGTGGTTTGTTAAACTGTACCTGCTAGCCTTCCTGTTTCTGTGTGAGTTTGTTAAACCTTTTTAACATATTTCACAAGGACAATTCCATCTTAATCTGTTTGACTTTTTGGGCTTGGTCCATCAGCTTGTGTAACAGTCAACAATTGAGATTTCAACAGTATTATTAGGTCGCCAATTCACATAGTTGGCAGTATGATTAGGTATACTATTTAAATGTGGACAGTATTGTTATAGGGATATGGTTAGGGACAGGTGTAGGGATAGGGACAGATCTAGGGATATTGACAGGGTTAGAGTTAGAGATAATGTCTACATTTGAATTGTCATCCTAATAAATACTGTCTACATTTCAATTGATATCGTAATAATACTGTTGATGTCATTATATTGTTGACTTTATAACGTTGTCTTCTCTGCTGCGCATCAATCATATTATGTTAATCCAATGTAAGGGTGGATGGGAGTTCCGAAAGACATTTCCATCTTGCCCCACTTTTCTTTTCTGCCACTGCTGTGTTGCATCGTTTCCTAAATGTGCTTTGAACTGCCGTGTGTTTGTGCCGTTAATAATCGACAGAGTAAACAGGCAGCTCACTGCAGTCTTAGAGTTTATTGACAGCACTGTTCGCTTACCTGCCTTAAGCCCATTGTTACCTTGTTTTGTGGGGGCCCAAACAAACCAAGTGCTTCAGACACAAAAGTGGCACTCCTTGCTGCTGAAGTGCTTGGTTTGTTAAAGTATGCATGTCCTTTTTAAGATCCATTATAAGGGTGGGTGGGAGGACAATTCCATCTTGCACCACTTTTCCTTTCAGCTACCGCTGCGTGCCAATGTTACCTAGATGTGCTATAAACTGTCATGTGCTTTGCAAAACTTAGCTTTCCCAAGTCACCCGTTGATAATGTAGACAACATTTTGACGTCTGGTCTACTCTAAAAGAATTGACCAAAATTCGTGACACCGCTGCCGTAACTCCATCTGTTCGTATTATCAACATCCAAAGAATGGGGGAAGATGATTTTAATGACAGTGTACAAATTGACATGTCAAACAGTCCCTTTACATACTGGGAGGGAAAAAAAAGGCAATTTGGAGACCCATGTACAAACTCGCTTTGCAATACCTAAGCTACTCACCCTCTAGTGTGTACTCAGAAAGAGTTTTCAGCACAGCAGTGAACCTTGTCAGCGATCGGCGTAGGAGGTTACTTCCTAAAACTGTGTAAAAGATGATGTTCATCAAAATGAACTACAAATTCCACGAGGAGGCCTTTATCGTCAATTACTTAAAAGTACAAAGACTTCTGTAATGGTGCATTCCACCGGGGATGATTTAATATTGTGTGAGGATGATGTACATACTGATGAGGGTGAGGATGATGACAACAACATCTTGTCACTGTAGAGTTCATTGACAGCACTGTTGGGGGTAAATGTATCAACTGCCGATTTTTTTCAACTCACCGCTGTTCGGCGAGTTTGCAGTGGAAATTTAAAGCGGCAATGGCTTAAAAGGCATTGTTTTGTCTTTAAAGCCATTGCCGCTTTAAATCTTCACTGCAAACTCGCTGAATAGCGGCGAATTGAAAAAATCGGCAGTTGATAATTTACCCCTTTGGCTTAAGACAGCTAAGCTATTGGTAGCTTGTTTTGTGGGGGCCTAAACAAATCAAGCACTTAAGCCACAAAGGTGGCCCTCCTTGTCGCCGGAGTGCTTTCTTTGTTAAACTGTACATGTCCTTTTCAATATCTTGCCTTAGGGTGGGTGGGAGGACAATTCCATCTTGCACCACTTTTCTTTTCTGCCACTGCTGAGTGGCAATGTTACCTTCATGTGCTGTGAACTGCCGTGTGTTTGTGCCATTGCTCTGTCACTTAGTATCCAGCCAGCTTGCTGCAGTCTTTAGCCAAAAGTGTAAGAAAATAATATTGTGGCCTGTAAGGTGTTTAAAATTGACTGGAAATGACTGGAAATTAGTGTTATTGAGGTTAATAATAATGTAGGAACAAAAAAGGAGCAAAATTATGTGATTTTTGCATATTTTAGCAATTTTTGTAAATCAAATTCCCAACAGCGGATTTGCCAAAACCAAAACACTGGGGTCAGTGAACATCTCTAGTTTACAAGTTCTTCTGATTTGTGTTCTTTCTTGTAGATAGAAAATATTACTGATGTTTTATTTTTCAATTCAGAGTTACTTCTACAGTGATGACTCCTTTAACTTTAACTATGCTCAAGCCAAAGCTGCGGCTGGAAACTACAAAGAGGCTGAGGAGGTGAGTCGAACATAAGTATTAAACTGTGTGGGTTGTTTTTATCTGATTTGTCTTGTAAATTTATTTTGTACCTTAAAGAGGAATGTACACAAATGGAAACATTTTACCGTTGTTGTGTTAATATGGATACACATTTGAGGTAAATTGCTAATATTAATTTCACAACAGGCTGTTTAATGTTAGTGAATTATTAATCTGAGCTTATTAAATGGTGGCACTACCACAGCTTCTAATGAACCTGTACTTATAGGTTACATAGCACACTACCAGGTTTGTTTATGTGTCACTTAACTATACATATATGTGTGTGTGTGTGTATAGATATATAGATACTTAATGTTCGCAATGCTACTAGGGAAAGTGCTAATTATATACCACTTACCACGGTAGCTAGACATTTCCTTAAATACCATAACAGTGACCCAAAATTTCTAACTGCGTTTGCCATGGAGCGAGTTCATCTGGGTCTAAGAGGAGGGGATCTACAGAAAGAGCTTCTTAGGCGTGAGACTAACAAAAATCTTACTCATGGGAAGCTTAATTCCTTGTGGCCTGAATGATACTAATAATTCAGTTTTTCTTTAATGTACTGTTGTCTCCTTATGAGAAGGATTTTATGATGATCACATACACTTGGAAAGTTCCTTAATATATAGGGTGTGTTCCTCTCCCTCTATTCTGTAGTAATTGGACATATATACCATA
Source organism: Mixophyes fleayi (assembly GCF_038048845.1). Classification (NCBI taxonomy): domain Eukaryota; kingdom Metazoa; phylum Chordata; class Amphibia; order Anura; family Limnodynastidae; genus Mixophyes; species Mixophyes fleayi. The sequence goes on from NC_134409.1 coordinate 93,417,180, forward strand.
ATTAATATTATCATCATCTCTTTTTCACATATTTTTCTTCACTCATAATGTTTCTATGTTGTGTAAAATAATTTCTCTTCACCTTTATTTATTCATTCGACATCAATTTATATTTATTACTCATTTAATTTGTTTTTCATCATTTTCCACTATTGATTATTGTCAATATTTTTCAGCAATTCACTTGTCACTTGCCAATATTTAATGTTTAACATAGCTCCATATTTATTAATTAATCATAAATATTTATCCACTCCTTTACATTCATTCACTTTATTTGATTCAAACACACATCCTAATCTCTTACCTTTAATTGTACTATTGAAATTGGTGTTTTTGCCAGTTTATGATTCAATTTTATTTATTTTGTATATTAATTCAATATTCTTAATATCACAATTAAAATTCATCTATATTTGAACACAATGTCATTTAATCTTTCACATTATTCATTGCTCACCCTAACACAATACGGCCACAGTGATCGTAGTCTCTATCCATTGCTTGTCTACCTAATCTCCATGCCAACCATATCTACATATAGACGGGACCTCCATGACTAAGTACGTCCTCTATGATCATATGATATGAGGACTAATCAGTGCTGCAGAGCGGAAGGTCTGATCGCGTTTTAGTTTGACAGCTCACGATCATATGACACATTACGTCACTGCTGGGGGTGTGTTCAACCCTTTATAGAGCCAATCAAGGCATACCATCGGGTTGCTTTGTAAAAGCTCATAGCGAAATGCGTGACGGCGTTCGCTAGGCTCGCTGTGACTACCTTACAAACACTATAGTTAGCTGTTGCCTTGAACGACTGAGATACAATTGCTCAGTAATAGGTCTTAATTTAGACTCCTCTTACTAAAAGCAATATTAATTCCCCTGTATGGGGCATATCATACTCTACTACCTAGAAAGATTCCTTTCAGAGGAGTATATCTGTGCCTCCCAATGACCCAGTAAACGTGAATAGGGTTCCTATAAGGGGCGCACTTATCCAGCCAATTTTGTTGTTACCAAGTCATTACGTTGTTTAATTAAAAGTATCAATATCATAAATTGTTAGACTGCACACATTTATTTTAGAATTCAGTCTATATAACATCATGGACATTATTTTTACCTGTACATAAGCCCAGGTGACGAATATGCCCTTTAAGTGCCAGTCTCATCACAATATAATCTGGCTGGCTTTGGTTATTGATTTCAATCTGAGCATATTGTTGCACAGCATAACAGGTCTATCAATTGGGGAAAAGTAGGAATATATCTACTTAATAGGATTATGGTCCCCGGAATATTATTCAGACTCTGCTTATTATTTTGATATTAATATTGCAACAGCGAGATAGCAGGGTAGTTTTGTACCGTCTTAACAGTTTCATTTGTTATAGTCCTCATTTCTATTTTCTTTTAATATTTTTCTATAATTGTTTTTAATTTATACAAATGAAGGATATATTTTTAATATTAATTGTCTATCATACCTAACCAAATTTAAAACAGTGCCCTGAAAACACAATTTCTTTCTTCTATGCTCTGATCCGACATTAATATCTGTGTTGGTGCACCTCCCCTTATATATTAGCTGGTAATATTTCAACTATATATATATATATGTTCTTGGTTTTGCCGTGGCGCAGCCTGTGGATAGAGAAGAGATAAGGGGGGGGGAGAGAGAGGAGGGAGAAGGAGAGAGAGAGAGAGAGAAAGAGAGGGGGGGGGGGGGAGAGAGAGGGGGGGAGAGGGAGGATATGTGGGGGTGATCGGGATGTGTTGTGGAGAACACAGATACCTAGTACCTTACAATATACTTATAGGGCTTATATAAGTTTATAGCTCTTTTGCTGGTGTGAGTTATTTAGCCCTGTTTGGCGGCCCTATTGGCACTGTATATTGCGGGGGTAAGGTACCTCTTGTGAGGG